>NW_006256908.1:7873588-8093969 GCF_000478725.1 Eutrema salsugineum | reverse complement strand
TCATAAAAGAAAACCAGTAGATAGTAGAGGAAGTGAAAGAAAAAATAATAAAATGGAAGAAAACTAGAAGATGAAGAAGACAAAGTTGAAAAAGGTAAATATGATGAAAAAACAAAGACAAATCAGATGAATAAGAAGTAAAAAAAATGAAGACAATAAAGAAGAACAATTTGAAAACAAATAACGATAAAAAAGAACTCAAAATATAAGGAAAAAACTAAAAAAAAAAGAAAATATAAACCATGAGAGGAGTAAAAAGACAGATAAGACAAAGATCTTTAAAATATGATGAAGAATTTGGAGAGAGGAAAAATAATTGGAAGAAGAGGAATAAGAATCTGTTGAAGGAGAAAAAAAATAAATTAGAAGACAAAGTAGAAGAAGAGATAGGAAAGAGAAAAAATTGGATGAAAACCTTAAAAGATAAGGAATTGGAGAAAGTAGAAGAATATGAAGATGAGGTAAAAGCCGAAAATACCAGAAGAATAGTAAGTCGGTGATAACGAAGAAGACGATGACAATGAAAAAGGAAAAGAAAAAAAGAAGAAGAAATAGAATAATAAAACATTGAAGAAGAAGAAAAAAGGGAATAAAACCTGGAAGATAAGAAAATCAAAAGATGTATGAGAGGAAAAAGGAAAAGATGTGGAGAAGAAGAAGACGTGAAAAAGAAAAACCAGCAGAATAAAAAGTAAAAAAAAAAAGACATAGAAAATAAAGAAGAAAAAAAACAAAAAAAGAAAAAAAGAAAGAAAGAAGAAAATGATAGAGAAAAAAAAATTAAAAGATAAAAAGAGAAAAAGATGAATAATTTATATTAATCTTATTTTAATTTGTGTTTATTGATTTCATACACTTATTAGTATTGATTTTAAAGTTTTTAATGTTAGACAATGATTACTTTTATAGGTTAGCTTTATTTTAATTTTGTATATATCAAATTCTTGATCTAATTATTTTTGATTTATGACATAAAATTTTATTTTAGGTTTTAATGAAACTTTTCGGTCCGCGCAAGTCGCGGACTAAACACCTAGTTTGATAGAAAACGTAATCAAGGAAAGTGGATAAGCTTATGGGACATTTAGCCCAAAGAAAAAGAAAAGAAAAAACGGGCTCCTTTTATTCATTCGTCTCCTCTAAAATCTTCTTAATGTCTTGACGGCATTATTTCCTGAGCACAAATTTATCTCTTCTGTTTCTGGTTTCAGACCAAGAGGACGAAGAAGGCTGGCATTGTCGGGAAATATGGTGAGTGCCCACAAGTCTAAAATCGATATTATGATGCAAATAATGGTTTTTTCGTGTGAATCATTATGATTCATGATGCTTATTAAACTACTCTAGATGAATACGATCCCTATATAGATTGGAACCATTATGTAGGTTTGTTTCTGAATCTGTTCATTTTTGTGTATGTACAGGGACCAGATATGGTGCCAGTCTTAGGTAGCAAATCAAGAAGATGGAAGTGAGTCAGCACAGCAAATACTTCTGCGAGTTTTGTGGCAAGGTATACAATAATCTTAGCTTTACATCCCATAATTAGCCAAGCAAGCTCTTGTTTTTTTCTTTTACCATTGTTCCTAAATGCTTTTTTTCCTGATGCAGTATGCTGTTAAGAGGAAGGCTGTTGGAATTTGAGGATGTAAGGACTGTGGTAAAGTTAAGGCTGGAGGTGCCTACACTATGAATACGGCTAGTGCTGTGACTGTGAGGAGTACCATCAGGAGGCTTAAAGAGCAAACCGAGAGCTAGACTGCAAGACCAGATTCAAGATTTTGCCACCTTCTGTTATAAAAATGATTGACCAGATTTCTACTTGCTTAATGAAGTTTGGGATTTTGGCTACATGTCTAAGATTATGTGTAATGCCAGTTTCATTTCATGAAGCAGACCCAACAGTTTTGTTGATTTACAAAGATATCTTTTGTTTTGTTATCTCTAAAAGAACTAATATCTACAGTTTAAAACTAGCTTAATAGAAAAAAAGAGAGGAAGACTTAACCATCTCGATCGATAGAAAGATCTTTTGATGACCTATGAGATCCTAACATTTGTTTCCAGGATCGCTACTACTCATGTGAAAGGTTTGTTTTTGATTGTACAGCCTTCACAGCTGCGACTCTGGCGGCATTCGCAGCTCTGTTTGCAGCCATCACCACTCTGTTGATTCTCTCTTCCACTTTCACAACTTCGCGTGCTTTCTCTGCTGCTTTCCTTGCTTGCTGATGAACCAATGCAAAAGAGAGAACAAGTTGGTCATCTTATTCTGTAAACACAGATTTCACAAAGTATATATGATGTTTGCAGCACTGAAGATAAAATCTACTAGTTTACTTACATCAACAGCATCGATAACTCTGGAATGGCTGATTGTAAAAGATGATCCAGGACGGATGGTCTGCTCGCTAGCACAACTGAGAACACCGTCTTCCCAGTGACCAGCCTGTGTCTCACCATTCCTGAAAGTGTACATACCGAGCCCTTGTCTTCTTCCCTCGTGCCAAGCTCCTTCATACTTATGCCCGTTTTCAAATTGATACACTCCGAAACCGTGCATCTTGTCTGCATAATACTCCCCACCATATGCATCACCATTTCTGCAACAGAGGCATAACTCCAAGTCAATATAGTTTTAAACGCCATGATACCGCTAGACCACACTTGAGCAAGTAACGTTTTATGCAATTCCCTAAGATCGATGCTAATAGCAGCAACAAAAAAGTCTGAACTTTGATGTTCGCTAGATTTGTTTGAAAGGTGAGGACAACCATGACAAGCAGGAAACAGAACCCAATTACTCATCAAATGTAAGAAACAGAAATTGAAGCCTTTGAAAGGTCCTCCAGATTCACTATTGATCCAAAGGTAAAGAACGACCACAATAGAAGGTGAAGGCAACCTCACGACCCTTCAAAATCTATGGAGCTCAAGCTCGAACTCACTCAGATGAGCAATATATACAAGGGTCTAATACAATTAACTCTCTGTCAGAAACGCGAACTTGCAAATCAACAGCATGCGAATAAAACACCATCACAGGTCAAAGCACAACCATATTCCAGAAACTCAAATGACTGTGCAGAGTAAAAGCCAATGAAGAAGAGCACGAAAGTATGCATAAAGTAGAAAAGACTAATGCTTTCACCTGAAATAATAACGACCAAGGCCATGTTTGGCACCCCGTTTGAACTCTCCAACATATCTACTTCCATCCTCAGAGGTATATACACCACACCCATGGCACTGCCCATTGGACCACTCACCAGCATATTCATCTCCTGTATAAAACCTATAGACTCCGATTCCATGTCTTAGCCCTAGCCTGTATTGACCTCGGTACCTACTTCCTTTAGCCCATGTCTCTACTCCATAACCATCATACTTCCCATCAATCCACTCTCCTTCGTATCTGCCTTTCAAGGAATAGTAATAAACTCCACTGCCTGAACACTTCCCTCTATGAAACTCTCCCTCATACACATCACTGGTGCCAAACTTCTGAACCCAAGAGCCTGAGCTGGTCTTATTCTCCGCAACTGGCTTCGAGCCGATGGACCAAACAACTTGCTTTGAGCTTGCTTGAGAGGAAGAGGATCTGGTAGGGATAAGGGTCAGCAAGCGAGCGAGAAACAGGCGGATTGAGGGTAAGTGAGGAAGAGCGAATCTGAGAGAGAGCGAGAGGATGAAGGAGAGAGCGATAATCGCGAAGAGTGAAAGAAGAAAGATTCGAAAGTTGATTACAAGGAAGAAGATGTATAAAGGAGGGACGGCGAGAAGCAGCAAGAAACGAAGATGGAAACAAATCAAACGGGCTCGAAGGATATGGCGGAGGAGCTTCCTCACGAACCGATCAGTCACGAACGGTAGCGTAAGCCGATACGAAGAAAGAAAAGACAAAAGATTCCACGGGAAAAAGGAAGGAATCGAGCCCAAACGTGCTCTGGCGCCTCCTCGTCGGAAATGGTCAACGCCGGCGGCGCGATTAAACGTATGAGACGGTTGATTCACCACGGACCTTTTGTGCGGAGTCGAGATTGGGATTTGAGACGACGAATCGGGGATATCAACTGTGAGATGATCCTGACGATGCGGATGGTTATAAACAGTGAAGCCAGCGCCTGCATCAATGGCGGTTCGACATTGGGGATTATCTGGGCTCTGAAGTTGGAGAGGAAAATGATGATGGTGAATCGGATTAGGTATAGAGTTCGGATCGGAATCGGAGGAGAAATAACCGGTGGCTTCTTTCCCGGTTAATCGTCGTTCTGTTACAGATGATTTCTTCAGATGCATTTACATAAAGATTATGGAACTTGGAAGAGGAAGAAGGAAAATATTGAGAGGAAATGCTCGGGTAATTTAGGTTTCTTGAAAATTAGGGTTCTCTCAAATCAAAGCCTCTGGTTTTTGTTCCTCTAACTGCTTCGAGTTTTCACAAAGAAGAAGAAGAAGAGCTCAATTTTGAACTTTTGAAAACTAAGAGGTAGACACCCCTAAGAGAACAGAATAAACCTCTGATTTCTAATTATTTACTAATATACCATCCATTGCCACTTGTTGACCGCCTTGAGAGCAGCTCCATCAGTGTAACTCAATATAGGTCTCTTAGGAATTCTTTATTAATTTTTTTGAGAAGTTGATTTGGGTTAAGAGATTTATGTTATTTTGTTCTCCATTAGTGAACCCTTTCCATTTTGCATTACCAGATTACATCACACAGATGCAACTATTGCTGAAAGAAAATATGAATCAGATGCCCTTACGCTGGTTTGCATAATTTCATTAAGCATTAGAAAGAAACAAATCCGTTTTAAACATGTTCCGACTAATGTTAATGACAAATTGACAATGCTTGAATCAGAAAACCACAAAGCAAAAAAACCTACTTTTAATAAATACATATAAGATTAAAACAAAATAAGTCGACTTGCCTGAAAATCTTCGTCGGTGGCGAGCGAATAGAAAGCCGTTTCGAGTTCGGAGAGGGCATGCATAAGGGTCTCAAGAACGTACTTCCCGTGAAACTTTCCGAACCGACCGAACGAATCGAGTCGTTGCCACATGGTCGAATCAGATCAAGCGGCCTTTGTCTTCTCCGCCTCCTCTATGCGAACAGCTGGGTCCTTTGAGATGGTGCAGGAGATAGAGAACGACGAAGACAACCGTGAGCAAGATGATGGCAGAAGCGTAAATTGGGGGATTTTGACAAAATTAAAATTGAAAGACCAATCACCTTCCTCCACGTCGCCAAAGAGACTGTCTCTTGCACCTCTTGGCTAAGGATTGATCCGTCAAAATTTTTGGATTTTCCATTTAAATTTAATTGATTTTGCCTAGGAAACTGGACTGAAAAGTGGGTACGAAACTCTGATGGAGCTGGTCTGACAATTTAATTATTAGTTTTTCTTTTGTTTGTAAATGACAATTTTTCTTTATCATTAAAAAATTTCTCTAGTTATTAATAGTATGTAATTTATTCTCTTAGATCCAATCACATACAAACTAATTGCAAAATTTTCAGGCGATTTCAAATTAGTGGAGTTTTATTAAATGGATTATTTTTTTCTGAATTTAATTTATTTGGTCGTTTGGTTAAGTAACAACCAATAATTGTATGAAAAGTTTAGCGAGTTGTTATTATAATTGTGAGATTACTTCCAAAAATTAAAATTCAGTGAATCCCCTTGAAAATTTGTAAAACAGATAATCAAATCAAACACAAATCTACTCTTTTAAGGAGTTGTTTGAGATTGATAAAGAAAAAAAAGTTGTCTGAGATGAAAGACACGTTTAACAAATAAGAAATATACATAAAATAAAAGACAAGTTTAAGAAGGTTCTTTAAAGCAACATTCATTTTTTTATTGGAAATTTCTCTTTATTAATCAATAATTCAATACACAAGAACCCCTAGATTGAACTACCAATTTCGAAATCTTTTAATGATTTACATATTTTTGTTGTTGTTAAAGAGTCTTTTAATGATTTAGTATAGAGCCAACACTAGATGATTATATAAAGGAATTCAAACTCATACACCATTTGTTATTTAAACCGTGATCGAACAGAAATGAAACATGTAGTTTAAATTTCTTGGCTTTTTTCGTATGTTTTGTTATCAATAAACATGCAATGGTCGAGTATGATGACACAATAACTAACAGCTCAAAATCTTGAGATGTGGCTCTGATAAGAATGATATAAGTGCGGTCATGGAAAATTAGAGACTACCACAAGGCCAGGCCAGCCAATCCCTAAAAATCTCAATGAACGGATAAGTGTTAAAAGGCTTTTCACTTCATTTATTATTATCCAAAGTTTTCATGGTCAGCCATACGACACACATCGTGTTCCTATGTACACAATTGTTATCTCTATCCTATTTCTATATGTATATCCTAACTCAAAGAGTAATCTTATGGATCCTCAAAAAAAAAACCATTATTATATGTAAAAAGCTAAAGAACAATGTGGAATGATTTTGGAATCAGCAGTAAAGTGTGATAAGTAACAAATAGTGGATCCCACAACTAAAATCAAGCAGCTGCGCATTTCAGCCAATCTTGGAATGGTAACAATAATACATTTCAAATCAAACCAAGCCTGAGATGAGTTTTGGACAAACAAACAACAAACACGAGAGCTAAGCTAATTTTCTGCTCTTAGCGATCACCAAGATACATCAGCATTCATATTTTTTTTTTGTATCCTCCACATCATCAATGAATAAGTGGATGAAGATAGATTGAGATCATGGATTTGGTTCAGACAAAGCATTCCCTAGGTTTCTGTAGTTTCAGGTGCACATATGTCATAAGTAATACTTTTGGGAATGTTTTGTTCTAGATGACGGAACACACAAACACACACAATAGTTGCAATACAAAGAAATCCGGTTTATGTAAAAAATAACTATGAAAGACTTGGCGCATGGTGAGTTTCAGGGAAAATTACAACAAGAGTTGAACAATGCAGCTAAACTACACCGCACCAACTGACCATAGGAGAAAGACTAACACCTAGTGTCACACTTTGTACTGTCTTCTTGTGCTGGCTATTACTAATTCACTGAAAATCGAATGAAAGAAGAAGAAGAAGAATACAACAGGCAACATCAGCTTATCAGTAGAGCCTACCAGTGCACTCGGAGGAGCCACAATAGCAATTTTTCTTCCTGATATTACCATTAAGATCCCGTACCTGATCGAGCTTATAGTTGTAATGGTACGAGAGTTCTTCAAGTGGAGGTATATTGTCCATTGCAAATAACATCACGTGAGGGATTCTCGTATCCTCATGGTCGTACAACACGTCCTGTGCGTACAGATTCGGCGAGCAGCTATGGTTTATAAACCTCCCTATGTTCCCTTTCCGTGCAGCGTCTATGGTGAACCCGGTCATCTCATGGTCCTTGCCGATGTCAAAGAGATACTCGTCTTTCCCTGAAAGTCTTTCAGCTTCTTTTTCCTGTAGAAGCTCTCCTGCATACTCACAGATGAAGCTTCCGATAGGAATCGAGTCTAAAGATCTCACTCCCCAGCCTCTTGACTCGGTTTTGAAGATCTCAAGCTGGAATCTGATCCCGCTTTGTGTGACTCGGAGGTAGCAATCAGGAGGGCATTTGCAGAGTGGGCCACACTCATAGACCAGTGGCTTTGCATTAACAATGCCTCCATCGTAATTGTACGGTAACTCTCCCCCGTTTCTTGAAACGCATGCACATTTTCTTGACTCGGTGCAGCGTTTTTGGCAACCGCAACCCTTTGGAGGAATTGGCCGGCACCAATCCGGATATATCATTTTCACCGTGTAGATAAACGGAGGTGGTTTCTCGTCATCTACATCGTTCACAGCGCAAATGGGTAATCTCTCTTTACCTTTTGAGATATCATCACAGCAAAGACCGTCCCGGACTCTAGATGTCTTTGTCTTCTTCAGCACTCTCCAGGATAGCTCTGGTTGTCCAGGAATACGTCGCAGTTTGAACTTGAAGATGAGCTTACCATGAGAACCGGTTTCTTTCCAGAACTCTTCCACTACATATAACCCATCGTAAACATAGTTTCTTGCAACATCTGATGATTCTAAGGCTGTCTTTTGGTTGCCTCTTACGACCCGCACAGGGTTCTTTTTGTCTTTACTGTTTGCCAATGCGAGGTTTCCTTTTACAAGCTGTTGGTCTTTGGGTTGATTGTTTTTCTTCCCCCTTTTAATCACATTTCCACCTTGACCCGTGTAGATCAAGACATCTGATTTATCAAGCTCGTCATCATAACCTCCAGAGGCTACAATACTCGTGGCAACTAGTTCCTCGTGGTCGTCTTTCATAAAATCGATACCGCCTTGAGTTGGTCTATGTATACCAAGAATGTTCAGCTCCATTCTGTATTGAAATTCATCGCCAACCTCAACACCAGGGACAGGTCCCATAATGTGAGTACCATTGTTAAAATATTTCCCTTCACTCTTAAGTTTCTTTGAAGCCTCGAAATCCACTCTGAACTTGCTACCGTTTCTTTCCCTAGGCCTTGCTTCTTCCTCCTGCAGAATCTTTCTACAAAGTCCATTAAAAAGACGTAGAGTTTCCTTAACTTTGTGCCTAGCACTATCACCGCTGCTTGTATCACTAGGACGAGAAGGAGGAAGCCCACAACCGTAATCTCCATTCATCTTCTTGGAAAGCTTCAAGGGTGAAGGCTTTACAACGCTGCTCCTAGAAACTCTTCTGCTTGCATCCACATTTGGTTTTGAAACTGTAACCTTTGACTTCTCAAGTTCCAATGGCTCAAAAATATCTGGTGATATGCTCTTTTTAGCAAGAGATTGACCCAAATGGTCTCCAGAATCATTCTTCTCCAGAACCAAGTTTTTGTCTTCCATCGATACAGCATCCTTCATGGTCTTTCCATTCTCTGAAAACTTGCTCTCTGTATTGGGAGGGATGTCTCTTACTATACTAATCTTCCTTCCCCGAAGCTGCTTTGTCCCAACGATGCTTCGCCTGCAAACAGACCCTACCACCTCGTCTTTTGATGCAAAAACAAATTTTTCATCTTCATCCCGCAAGCAATTGCTCACAGGCTTTTCATCAACGGATTTCAAGTGATGTCGCTCTCCAACGTTTTCTCCAGGAATCAACTCAACCCTAGCTTCAGAAGACGGAACACAGTCGTCGCCAGCAAGATTCATGTTCTTGCAATTCTCAGTTGGAACTTTCTTTAGCACTGTTCTTGATCTGAGCCTCAAGGAACTTGTTCCACAATCAGTTGTATACTCACTCACTGCTGCTTCAAGCTTAAACCGCTTGGACTTGCGCCTCCCTCTAGGATCGGTGTAACTACCATTCCGCAACTCTGTTGTTGCTAGTTTCTTCTCAGAAAAAGAACTAAACTTTGATGAAGACTTGGTGTCCATTCCTACTCATGTAACAGAAGATAGAAGAAGAAGAAGAAGAATATAAACTACAAAACACCAGTCTAAAGTAGTTGTAACAAGCATAGCTTATAAACGCCATTTAAACAAAATTGTTGCGATGAATTGAATTGAAAATCCTCCGCATTGCATGTTTATCCCCAAATCTCGAAATTATAACTACATTGTTCGATAAACGCTGTAAAAGAGACGATTGAAAGTATCAATCTTGCGTCTCGGAGAAGAAGAAAAACAGATCTTACCAGGACAAATCATGAATCGATTAGCTTTGGAAGAGCGGGAGAAATTGAGTCGCTAACTCAAATTGGGTAATTTGGCATTTGCTGGAAACAGAACAAAACAACTTTAATTATCTTTTTTGTCAAAGATTAATTTTTTATACATCACTCTGTATTCTTACCACAGCATCTCCGGCCACATTGTCTCTGCAACTCGAATTCTGCTATCAGCTATGGGAACTGTAAGCTTATTGTCACAAAAGCTGTTTTAATTCTATATTTTAGGGTGTTGAACGTGAATAATCAATTAAAATTAAAAGGGACAATTCGGTAATCTTATTAACTTCAGGAATGAGTACAAAGGTGCCCAAGTCGGGAATCAATACATGTCAAACGAGCTAGCTACTGTTCATCCCCGGAGGTCTCTGGAGCTCCCTTTTGCGGATCTCATCTATTTATACTGTTATGTAGTGAGGAGCTCCTAGGTTTAGCTTCCTCGCGCACCGACTTAGCTTGTTGGGCCTTTTTCTGAAATTGAGTCCGCATAATCAGGTCGAATCCATCTCCGATATAAACCGTCATAAATCAGATTTAATTGGGCGATCTGGATTTATACTAGGTCAAACCGGATTACAGAACATACCACCAATATAGAATTTTAAAAGGATTTTTTTTTTTTTAATCAGAGATTTTAGAGAATTATTTTTATTGACAAAATAACCTTAAAAATATTCTTAAAATCTCAATAAGAGATTTAGTAGGTTAATTCTAATACTATAAATCTTCTAGAAAAAAGCACAAATGATGGATGCATCACATTGTAATATTTGTT
This sequence comes from Eutrema salsugineum, assembly GCF_000478725.1. Lineage (NCBI taxonomy): Eukaryota > Viridiplantae > Streptophyta > Magnoliopsida > Brassicales > Brassicaceae > Eutrema > Eutrema salsugineum. Next base: position 8,083,481 of record NW_006256908.1, on the reverse strand, counting down.
CATTTGGTTCGGTTTTACGTGGATTTATTTTGATTATTCGATATACGAGAAAGAGCTACTCTTCAGTGTCATTTAGACATGTTTTACTCGTATTAAATATTCTCTAATTCATTATTAATATTAATTTAATAATATTGTTTCAATTTTTACTGTAGAAAATACTCAAAAGAGATAATAAGAGCAGAAAAGCTTATAAAGCTAGAAGAAAACACAATTTTAAAGAGCCTGTATGGTGGTGTTGACCAAAAAGAAAAAAAAAAGAAAAAAAGGATTTTATTGGTACACTGTACACAATATAATTAGATAATTATTTATGCGTCGACAAAAAAAAAAAAAAAGATAATTCTCGCTGGACTGTATACACAACCACCATCAACAGTAACAAAGAGATTATTATTATGCAGCAATTGCCATCGTCTTCTTCCATTTTCCTCTGCAATCCTCACTTTTCCCCTCTCCCTCTCACGACTAAATGCAGCTTACTCTTTTTCATTTCCTGCTAATTTGAGTAATTTCCTTCTTAGCTCCCATTTTGCTATGAAGCTCTCGCGCCTACTCCCACGAATTGTCCTGTCGGTGAGTTTCGCGCCTTCGCTGGATCGAGTTTTATCTATGATTCGGACCTTTTCTGTTTTTTTTTTTTGCATGATATAGATTCTGGGCTCGTTAAGGTTTCTTCTTCCTTTAGGTCCTTGGGCGTGTATGTTCATTTTGATTGTGATTTTCAAATTTGAAGGTCAAATTCTACAGGTTACTCAACATTTAGGGTTTATGAAACGCAATTTGGGTTTATTCCTTTGGATGATTTTCTCTATTTATTTTTATTGGCCTGTTTCACCATTTGAGATCGCTTGTAATCTGCATAAATATGGCATTTTGATTTATATTATTTCTACAAGTGTCCACATTATTGAAGTCTTTTTTTCGTTGTGACAGAGCTGAGAAGGATACGAGTGGGTGTTTTCTTCAATACAAGGGAGAATTGCTAAAAGCTATGACTTTGGGTGGTTGGGGTCACAGATTCATCCAAGCAGCGTCTTCTGAATCCGAAGATTCTGCTTTAGATTTGGAGAGAAACCATCACTGCAATCACGTGAGTCTTCCATCATCTTCAAGCCCATCTCCTCTTCAGCCATTCACACTCAACATCCAGCACGCAGAGAGCAATGCCCCTTACTTCTCGTGGCCTACTCTCAGCCGGCTCAACGATGCTGTAGAGGACCGAGCAAACTACTTTGGAAACCTCCAGAAAGGGGTTCTTCCAGAGATTGTTGGGAGGTTGCCATCAGGACAACAAGCCACCACCTTGCTTGAGCTCATGACAATCAGAGCTTTTCATAGCAAAATCCTGCGCCGTTTCAGTCTTGGTACTGCGGTTGGCTTCCGGATCAGCCGTGGTGTACTGACGAACATCCCAGCAATACTTGTCTTTGTCGCTAGGAAAGTCCATAGGCAATGGCTAAATCCAATGCAGTGCCTTCCTTCCGCTCTCGAGGTTTCGTTTTCTTGTATTACTCCATTCCATTCCACACACAGCCCTTCAGAATTTTTATCAGAAACATATCTTCAAAATGATAAGTGATGTTTTTCGTTTCATAATAGGGTCCCGGAGGGGTATGGTGCGATGTAGATGTTGTGGAATTCCAATATTACGGTGCTCCTGCTGCAACGCCAAAAGAACAGGTTTATAATGAACTTGTAGATGGCTTGCGAGGAAGTGATCCCTGCATTGGCTCTGGTTCTCAGGTACATCCTTTTCTTTTTCTCCTTCTCCCTCCGGCAAACCGTGACTGTAAAGTCTCAGTTTTGATCCGTGTCTGCGTAGGTTGCTAGCCAAGAAACGTATGGAACTTTAGGAGCTATTGTGAAAAGCAGAACAGGCAACCATCAGGTTGGTTTCCTTACTAATCGGCATGTCGCAGTTGATTTGGATTATCCAAGTCAGAAAATGTTTCATCCTTTACCTCCAAGCCTTGGACCGGGTGTCTACCTCGGTGCTGTTGAGAGAGCAACATCGTTTATCACAGATGACCAGTGGTACGGCATATTTGCTGGCACAAATCCAGGTATTCCAGTTACAGTTTTATTGAAAATCTCTGCATCGTTCTGTTCAGGAACCGGCATATCTGGAAACTCTTGTTTCATACTGACTGTACATGTGATCTTTCATATTTATCCCAATGCAGAAACATTTGTGAGAGCAGACGGTGCCTTTATTCCTTTTGCAGAAGATTTCAACACGAGCAATGTAACCACAGTGATAAAGGGCATAGGTGAGATAGGCAATGTTCACGTTATAGACTTGCAATCCCCGATTGATAGCCTAATTGGGAAACAAGTTGTTAAAGTTGGAAGAAGCTCTGGATATACCACCGGAACCATAATGGCTTACGCTTTGGAATACAACGACGAGAAAGGGATCTGTTTCCTCACGGATTTTCTGGTCATTGGTGAAAACCAGCAAACTTTTGACCTTGAAGGTGACAGTGGAAGCCTTATACTCTTAACAAGTCCTAATGGTCAGAAGCCACGACCAGTTGGGATCATTTGGGGCGGAACAGCCAACCGAGGAAGACTGAAACTAATAGCCGGTCAAGAACCCGAGAACTGGACAAGCGGAGTCGATCTTGGTCGGCTTTTAGATCTCTTGGAGCTCGATCTCATCACATCTAACCATGAGCTTGAAGGTTTAGTACTCTTTTCCTATCTCTTCCTTGAGTTTCACTAGAGTCGTTTCTATATTTGTTATGCCTAAAATTCTTTTGGTTTTGTATAATTGCAGCAGCTGCCAGAGAACAGGGAAACACTTCGGTTACAGGCCTTGATTCAACCGTTAGCCAGTCATCCCCGCCTGATCCGGTTCCCTCAGGAGACAGACAAGATGAGAGCCTCGAGCCATTTATTCCACCTGAGTTTCGCATAGAAGAAGTTATTAAACCAACACCTGAAGTAGAGGAACATTTGTTCATTGCTCCTTTATCAGTGAACGAGTCTACTTCTTCTGCTAGTAAAGGGCAAGAGAAACCGAAAGTTGATGATCTTGTCGCTTTGAAGAACAGTTCCGAAGAAGAAGAGGTTAACGTATCTTTGCATCTAGGTGAGCCCAAACTAAAGAAACCAAAGTGTTTTTAGCTGAAGCCGAGCCTCAGGTGTAAGGACCAACAGGGAATATTACTGGAGGAGTAAAACGGGAATTGATCCTATTTATTAGTTCCCGGTTAAGTTTGGTTTGATGGCGATTTGATCAAACCCCACAAATATTATGTCGTTATTGTGCATAGAATTATTATTATTCTTTCCGGACGAAATTAAAATTCGAAGACGGCTAGCAAAAGTGCATAAGCTTAAGTTTTATACAAATTAAAGGTAATTATATTACAATATTACCCAAATGGGACACTAAACCGGGAATTTATGAGTTTTGATTTCCGGTTTGGCCAAATGGAAAACAATTCGCGATTCTGGAGAAAGAGTGTTGGTTAAAAGCCAAAAGGAGTGAATCAATTTTCCGTAGGAAGGAAAGGTTTGTCTTTTTCATAAGGGAGATGGGAAGAGATGCTAAAGACAAAGGGTCCATCTCAATTTTAATTAATTTACGATCCAACTATAATTAAAAATTTGTATATATTTATATTAATTAAGCCTACAAAACACCAAGTTGGAAAGAGGAAAAAAAATCGAAAATTTTCAAAAAGAAGCAAATGAGATATTATTTATTACTAGATGAATATTCACGTGTACACGTGGGTGTTTTGTTTTTTTAATATATATTATGAAATTACATTTTTCTACAAAATTAACCTATTTTTTATTTTTGATAATATAAATATTATCCAAATTTGTAAAAATATAGTCATTAAATGTGATTTTTGTTTTAATATAATTTATTAATAGATATTTTTCTATAAGTTTATATATTCTAATTTTTTGTATTTGGTAATCTGAATATCATATGAACTCGTAAAAATGTAGTCATTATTTTTTGTAGATGTAATACTTATTATTTTTGCACCCAACCAAAATTTTTTTCATTATTACTCTCAACCTATTTTTTTTGTTTGTTAGTTAATTTTTAATGATAAAAATATGTATTTTGTAAGACAAATTTAATATCTTCACCAAATTATATTTTTAATGTATTTTCATCATTCAGAGATATGTTTCCGCATATATTTTTTGTTAAAGATTAAAGCAGAGAGAGTGAGAGTGGAAAAATACGATATGTAGTTAAGCAACCTGATATGCTATATCCCAAACTGACCTTATTAATGGTTTTTCAGCTTATGTCTAATCACTACAAATAGGAAGAGCTTTAGGAAGATGGTCATTGTCGAGAGACTTGGTGGCTTAGAAGTAAAGAGCAAGTATTGAAATTAAATGAAATTAAACCCTACAAATTCGTCCTGTTCACAGTCTATATTACAGGTTTATTTGAAGAATTAAGTCCTTTAAAAAAAATTCCGCATTCCTTCCATTGCAAACATGTCTTGGATATCATAGATGAATATCAGAAGCCTACTAAAATAGATGAGACACAAGCCAATCAGGCAACCAAAGGATAATGACATCAACTTTTTGCCCATATCTATGACACTTTTGTCTCAAACTCCACCCTCAAACTTCCCTTCTTGACGAAAACTTATAGCTACCATCTCATATTTAATATTATAACTGAAACTTCAAATCATACATTGAATAATAAAGAAAGCGACTTTCAACCAAAATTCAAAATAAATTTCATTAGAATTTAGAATTTCAAGAGCTGACCTTGAAGTTTTGTCATTGATTTGCTTAAACAATACAGCTCATTTTCTTGTCTTCTTTGACTAATCAATCAAAATTAAAAAAAAAAAAAAACAATGAACATAACTTGAACCTAATCGTTTGAGATTAGTTTAATTTTTTTGAGATGAGCTTTTTCTTAACAATCAGTGGCAAATTCCCAACGGGAACAGTTATAAGAGCTTACTCTCTACTTCGAATCCTCCCTTCAAAACCATCTTATCCTCTACTTTCTGTCTCGTCTCACCAAGTGTCTTCTCCATGTTGTCGTACTTCTTCTTTGTGCTCAAACAGTGTTGTGTTCTTCTTTGTTTTTGTTGATTTCTGTCTGAGACTTCAAATCTCAACCCTTTGTCCTGGTGGTAGTGTTGTCATCGGTGGGTATGTCTTTATATAAAGAAAATGGATCAATGTCTACGTAAACAAAACCAGAATGAATTCAATACAAGAGATATAATGCAGCTCTCAAAAACCCATAAATCAAAGAGGAGACGTAGAATAAAAAATCTAACCTATTGACTTGTGGAATTTTGAGTCGATATTAGAAAGCATTGAAGATTGTTTGAAATTTCATCTTTCCAACTTACAAAATGAAAATTAATTTGCAATTCACTATGAATCATAAATTAATATGCACTTATTTTTTGGTTTCTGTGTTCAATTAAAAAATAAATTAATATAATTTAATTATTTAATTCTCTTATAATTGTTTTTTAATTTGATGTATTAAAAAAATAAATACTGATGTGTCAAACTTGTGAGACTCAATTGAGTCTTTATATAATAGATTGTTTTCTACCTATTTTTACTTGAACCGGACCATAAATAGAAGGGGAAACAGCTAAAGGGTGGTGACGAAAGTGACTTGGCTACCGACGATAATTTATGGAAATAGTAGATGCTAAACCTCGATTCTTTTGATCATATCAAAAAGAAAAATTACTAAAACTTGTGCATAGCAATATAGCATAGTTTAAAAGTCAGTCATAGGGATATCAGATTTTGTAAATATTTTAAATATTTTATTGATTTAGTAACTTATCAGATGGGTTTCTCTTTCCCAACTGTATTAAAATTTTATTTAATCATATATTTATGTTAATGCTTTACTCTGTTTTCTAGGTTACATTCGAAACATTTCACTTTCTTTTTAAGAGATAATTTTGAAATTTCTTAGTTCTGTGCATCAGAGAGAGCATTTCACTTTTTGAAATCGGGTTTCATAATAATTTATGCAATAATGGTTTTACAACTTTTCATTAGCTTTTACGAATAAGTTTTGACAAGAAATCATTAGGGATAAAACATGCTTTTGGTGAAGTGGGCTCTCCAGTCTAACTCTAACAGTGCCACCAATCAAGCTCAAAAGTTGTACTTAACCGACAGCCTCTTTGATTTACATGTTTTTATTTATAAGGTAATTTTGATATACATGGCCTTGTAAAATCATATACACTTCTTTATGTCATTTCTATTTATTCAGATGCAAATTATAAGGTTTGTGGATCCTTTTACCTTCACAATTTTCAGTTGACTAAAACTTAAATTACCAATTGAGAAATTACTTTACAAAGAAGTTTCACAAAATTTTATAACACCACTCCCTATAAAACGACCTTCCAACGTTTCTAGTTTCTACTTACCAAATCATAGAAAGCAAAAAACCAACGAGATGATCTCTCTCATTTATTTCTTCTTCTTCCTCTCACTCTCTCTCACATCCAATGGACAATTCTTCGACGAGAGCAAGAACTACGAAGGCTCCTCCGATCTCGTCAACCTTCAATACCACATGGGTCCGGTCATATCCTCGCCGGCTACAAGTCTCTACATCATATGGTACGGTCGATGGAACCCAACACACCAATCTACAATCCGAGACTTCCTCTACTCCGTCTCTTCACCAACACCGATTCAGTACCCGTCAGTGTCCGACTGGTGGAAGACAGTGAGGCTATACAGAGACCAGACAGGTTCCAACATCACAGAAACTCTTGTCTTGTCCGGAGAGTTCCACGACTCAACCTATTCCCATGGATCTCACCTTACTCGCTTCTCTGTTCAGTCTATCATCAAAACTGCCGTGACCTCCAAGCTACCACTAAACGGACTCAACGGCTTGTACTTGGTCTTAACCTCAGATGATGTAGAGATGCAAGAGTTCTGCAGAGCGATTTGCGGCTTTCATTACTTCACTTTCCCAAGCATAGTTGGTGCAACAGTACCGTACGTTTGGGTTGGGAACAGTAAGAAACAGTGTCCAGAGATGTGTGCTTACCCGTTTGCGCAGCCTAAGCCGTTTCCAGGGAGCGGGTTTGTGACCAGAGAGAAAATGAAACCGCCAAACGGAGAGGCAGCGATCGATGGGATGATCAGTGTGATAGCTCATGAGCTAGCGGAAGTGTCGAGTAACCCAATGTTGAACGGATGGTATGGAGGAGAGGATGCGATGGCACCGACTGAGATTGCGGATTTGTGTTTAGGAGTGTATGGGTCAGGAGGAGGAGGAGGGTACATGGGGAGTGTGTATAAGGATAGGTGGAGGAATGTGTATAATGTGAATGGGGTTAAAGGAAGAAAGTATCTGATTCAATGGGTTTGGGATCTCACTAGGAACAGATGTTTTGGACCTAACGCTATGAATTAGAGACGATAATGTATGTTTGTTTACCATTCTTCACAAAAAGCCTTGAACTTGAAAGCTTAAGGAAACCTGTATATGGTTTTTATCTTTTGCCTTAAGAACTCGAAACTTTGCATTCGTCAGTTTAAAACTGTACAAGGAATTTAGCTGTCTAGTTTCACTTTAACAAAGTTTGTGAACCAAACTCATGCTTTTGACATCAGCATTAAACTCCCCAACTACCTCAAACTGTGCTTCTACCAAAAAATGATTAAGAAGACAGATACACTTACACCACCAAAATTACCGCCTTCGTATTAGGAGGAAACTAAAAGACACAAAAGCCAGGGAACGACCCGCAACTTCAACTGTAAAAACATATACTTGAAGAGGCCCTGCTCTGTCCTCTAGTGTTTCCAACTCCATTGAGTGGTTACTGATCACTACGTCCATGGAGGTCATGGAAGGGGACTTCCTTAGCTGACTGTGAGGCCAAGACATTTTCAATAGGATTACCGTTGTTTCCTCTATCCTTTTCCGAGTCATCTTCAATGAGTTTCGGCCTCAGCAGCTTCCTTTTCTTGTTTTGAGGAGCTGAATGTTCAGGGCTCTCTTTACACCCTTGTGTTGGATTTTCACGGCTCTTTTTGCTACGCCGCCTAAAATCAATGAACGGTCGTTTTTGAGCACTATGTTCCATACTTTCTTCACAATCCAACAGGTCATCTGGGGTGGTCTCACTAAAAGGAAGAATCAAATCAGTGTCAAGTACCTCTGGTGTATGAATCTTTTTGTTTTTCTTCTTCGGTTTTCTAAGAACCTCATGGTTACTCATCTTTGGTCTTTTTTGCTCCATCCAATGTTTGTGACAGTCTTTTAGAAAGGCCATGACCTCATCGACTGATTCAGTGTCCGAAGAAGTATCCTCTTTCTGGTTCTCTTTTGAAGGCATAGCAAGCCTACTGAAGACGCTCTTTCTGGTTCTCTTTCTCTCAAATTCAGCAGGATTAACAAGTTCCTCCTTTCGAATCACTATGTCCTGAGTTCTGTTCTCTGGATACAAGTCAACTCCATCCCCTGACCTTGAAGGATATGAAAAAGAAGGGTAAATTCTGGAGTCATGAACCACCATATCATTTGAATAAGAAGCATGACCTTCAAATCCTTCCTGGTGTTGATATGCTGAAATTTCATTGTTAACTCCGTACTTAGGAGACAAATCCCCTGATGATAAAGGATTAGCAAAGGAAGGGAAGATGCTGCGGCTGGAGTAAGACAGCCTCTCAGAGTTCCGCATGCTCTCAGTGGCTTCTGCAGAGGTTAAGAAAGCAGGAAACTGAGAATGACGCAGATGACCATATCTAGATTCAGATTCAGAACAAGCAACTCCATTAATGCCAGAGTTAGTTTGGTATTCAGGATGTTCAATAGGCATTGGAATATAGTAATCCAAGCCCAGACTACTAGTCTTGTTCATGTTTGTATCATTATGCTCATCAGGAAATGGTTGAAATGTCTCAGAGGGCAAGGTGTCACTGACATAACCACCAACAGGTGTAATTTCTTCTCTCATAACACGATTTGACTTGGGTATAAAAGAAGCTGAGCCCATTGAATCAACATTTGGTGCACCATGATCATGCCTAGAGCTTTCCATAGTTGCATATCCCATGATCCCCGGCTCACAAGGGTCATAGCATCCAGTGTTTGTTCCATATAGTGATTCTGGAGGTACTGAGCTTTGAGCAGGAACCACTGGATCTGCCTCAATATTAAGGCGTTCCTCGTGATTAGACCACGAACTTGCCTGTGTGATACTAGCTTTTCCATGGTACTCATTTCCTAACCAGCCACTTGCGGTGTGTCTTAAGTTCTTCGGGACTCTTGGATCATTAACTAGAATATAGTCAGAGTAAGTCAAAGCATCTGTCCTAGAGCTATTATTCATGCTCAAGTCATATCCCACTCTATCCTTTGACACATGCATTTTGGGATCAACGAGTCTCCTGCAAACCTCAGATGCGTCTCCAGAGTACTCATTCTCTTTAATTTCTACGCCAATATCAGCTTCATCCGCCAAACCATAATTTTCAGTTAACCTACGACCAAGACGATCTCTTGCAGATGTACCTCGGAGGGGAAACTCACGAACAGCATCTTTATCAGTTTCTTCTGGACAACGATTCCTAAGGCCGCGATCACCAGCTGTATTTCTCAAGCTACTTTCAGAATTTTTTGTGGACTTTGTAACCGCAGTTTTCCTCGGTCGTGGTCTCTCTACCTTCTTAGAGCTAAACAACTTCAATAGCCTTTGGACCTATAATTAACATTGTCAAACATAGTGTATCAGACTACATAGGAAAGTAAAGCAATACGCATAACATAGGCTAAACAAGGAAAAGTGGAGGAAATAACCATAATAATTCACCAGTGTTTAGATTTTACAGGAGAAAACTAACCACACACCTGTGCCTTTGAGAGCCCAAAATTGAACTTTGTTGGCGTAAAGTAATTATCACTAATAGCATGACGAAACTCCCTTTCACAAAGTGGCCTACAATGCCACTTCTCAGTAAACTTGACCTAAGAAAATGGGATCAAGACAAAAACAATGTTGGCCACAAAACTTGGTAAAAGCAAAAACTCGAGGAGTTAAAAAAAAATAGAGCATCCAAGGAACCTGAGCAGGAAACTGTTTCCCAGAAGAGCAGAATGCATTGGGCTCAATGTTTATTGCACCATCAGAGCATGCCTGAAACACACCATGTAGCTCCCTACTCTCGAATTCAAACAAAAACAATAGCATTCCAGCTTTGACCTGTTTTACAAATCCGCCTAGCGCAATTGGCAAACCGAAAAGGCCTCGCTTGAGGCACTCCTTTCTTGTTGAGCTATTGGACATGAAAATCGCACCATACTCTGGCTCTTGTCCAGAAGCAGAAGCAGAAGCACCATTGGATTCCATCATCCTCCGATATTTTGGCATGCTGTCTCAGAAAACTAAAATAACAACACAACTAATTTTCCTCCATTTACCGAATAGAGAAGGTACTAGAAATCAGGAGACTTGTGAAGCCAATACAGCAAGATAGATGAGCAGAAAAAAAAAACTTTTTCCACAAGATAATCATTAAAAGCTAAGAAAACTTGTGTTGATCTACGAATTTCAACTAGTATAGTTAAAACACATGATTAACATATAGCAAAATCACTTCTCGAAAAGAAAAAATGTGGATAAATCCGTCTGAAAATTCATGGCCAAAGATCACAAGCAACTTGACAATCTAATGTAATTCTAAAATAAATAGCACTACTTACTGACGCAATTGAATATTCACACATAAATGAAAGCTGACATAACTCTGTCTCTCTCAAGCATATTTACGATTACGGATAATCAAACAATCAGGCATTGAGAACGATAACTCAATGAAAGCTAAAGGAAGATTTCAGAAAAGCAATGCAGAAAGACAATGTTACCAAATTACCAATGATGGTAAAGATTAAGACCTGGAGGAGATCACGGCTTCGAGTTCCTGGTTTAAAATCGACGTCTACCAAAAAACAGAAAAAAAAAAAACATGCAAAACCAATAAACGAGCTCGAAAATATCGATTGAAATCAAAACCGCATGAACAGAGAAGAAGATTAGGAATTATAGTGAGATTTCGCGATTAGGGTTTTTTCAGTAATATCGGAAGAAAAGAAAAGGAAACGGCGAGGGTGCGGAGATCGAAGCAAACCTGATATTTTGGCAAAATTCAAGAGCGAGTGGGATTTTTCCCGTTTCCATATCTTTCGGCTATATATAATAAATATTCCGGGAAATAGCAAACAAAATATCATCCTCCTACTTTTTGGCCCAAATAAGATCTTCATGTCGTTTTGGGTTTTTCTTTATAAATAAATTGAATAACACAAGTTTTCCAAACCAAAAATTTCCCTTTATTTGATTGTTTTTCAAATTATAGAAAGAAAGAAAAAAAAAAGAAGCAAGGAGACAAATGAAGCTTGCAGACCTTTTAGAGGCCTCAGCCTCTAGTTAACGGATACTCTCCTTTCGACTCGTTATCCTCCTCCTTTTACATCTTTACACCGTTGAAGAAGACGGAGAAGAGTTGGAAAATTGCAGATAATAATATACATATCTCTCCATTCCATCTCTCTGGTCATGTAAGAAGAATCCACTCTCTCACTCTGCTTTCTCAGTTTGTTTGTGCCACTTGATGTTACCCTTTTATCTCTTCTTCTTCGGATTTCTTCTGATAGCTCCGTCTCCATCCTTCATGTTTCCCGCTTTTTCTTTTTACAAAAACGAGTCAAAAGTGATTTTTTGTACATTAACTAGTGCTTTTGTGAATCGGCTTTAAACGTTGCCTTCTTCTCTCTAATGGATTATCTGTGTCAATTTAGTTCATTTTTCTGCTGGTTGTTGTTATGGTTTTTGGTGAAACAAAGTTTGAGAATTGGGGTTTTAAACTAAATGAAAGTTCTCAACTTTTCCATGAACTTGGGTTTTGATTGACAGGTTGGTTGCTGGAAACGCTTTGAATTGCTTATTCATAGATCCCAGTGGCTTCCACAGATATTTGGGTTTTAGAGTGACACATTTCACTAGCGGGACTGTAAAATGCTGTAAAAAGGAAGGGTTTTTCATAGATGAACGAGGGAAATTAAAAAGATTTAACAGGAAGAAACTCTCGAGGAGACGATGTAAGACTCATTTCAGGATCAGTTTCTTTTGAACTTCTGTGAGATTTTAAGCTTGTAAGTCTATGTTTTGAATTGCGATTAATATTTGGTTTTTGGTTTTTCATATGTAAAGGTGGATCTTTGAGGGGGAGAGGGTGGAAATATGGATCCGGGTTTGTCGATGGGATTTTCCCTGTTCTGAGTCCCATTGCTCAGAAGATTCTGAGCTTTATTCAGAAAGAAACTGATCCTGAAAAAGTAGCAGATGTCCTCGGGACTCTTCCTTCTACGCATGCTTCATGGGATGATCTCATCAATGTTGCTGTGCAACTTCGTTTGAACAAGAAATGGGATTTCATTATCCTGGTTAGCTTTCTTGGAATTCTGTTTCAGTTTTTGACTCGATCTTGTACCCTACAATTCTTGCCTTGAGAAAAGAATTTTGGACATCATGATCATTGAAGCTACGATCTTGTCTTAGGTGTGTGAGTGGATTTTAAGGAGGAGCTCTTTTCAGCCTGATGTAATCTGCTTCAATTTGCTTATAGATGCTTATGGACAGAAGTTCCGGTACAAGGAGGCGGAATCACTCTATGTACAACTTCTTGAATCTCGCTGCGTGCCTACGGAAGACACGTACGCTCTTCTTATAAAGGCCTACTGTTTGGCCGGGCTCATAGAGAAAGCCGAAGCCGTTTTAATCGAGATGCAAAAGCATCATGTTACTCCAAGTATGTCTCTGCATCTCCTAAGCTCTTATACGTATTGGTTCCAAACATTGGCAGTCATTGTTATAGAATTTTCTTGTTTTGAGAGACTCCAGATAAAGAAATTCTACTAGTTTTCGATCTAATCTTGTGCTTTTATAGGTGCTACTGTATACAATGCATATATTGAGGGGTTGATGAAGAGGAAAGGAAACATCGAAGAAGCAATCGATGTTTTCCAGAGGATGAAGCGTGATAGATGCAAACCAACCACTGAAACATACAACTTGATGATAAATCTATACGGAAAGGTCGTTTGATATGAACATACAATAGTAGTTTCCACAAATTTAGGTCTTGAGAAAAGTGAATGTTCATGTCATAGGGTTTTCTTGCAGGCAAGTAAATCATACATGTCCTGGAAGCTGTTTTGTGAAATGGGAAGCCACCAATGTAAACGCAACATCTGCTCATACACTGCGCTCGTGAATGCATTTGCTAGAGAAGGTCTTTGCGAGAAAGCTGAGGAAATATTTGAGCAGCTTCAAGAAGATGGGCTTGAACCTGATGTATATGTCTATAACGCTCTCATGGAGGCGTATAGGTGATTGATTACTAAACCTATATTACTCTCCTATAGAGACTGCTTCCAAGAAACCATAAAAGCTTAAACTTAACGTTCTCAAAATCCTGAGACAGTCGTGCAGGTTATCCTTATGGTGCTGCTGAGATTTTCTCTCTGATGCAACATATGGGAATCGAACCAGACAGAGCATCCTACAATATCATGGTTGATGCTTATGGTAGAGCAGGGCTTCACTCAGGTAAAACAGAGAAACTATCTTTAGCATTACGTAAATTCTCTCTTTTTATATATGTGGGTGAAACAGATGCAGAAGCTGTGTTTGAACAAATGAAGAAGCTTGGCATAATACCGACGATGAAATCCCACATGCTGCTTCTATCGGCTTACTCCAGAGCAAGAGACGTAACAAAATGCGAAGCCATTGTGAAAGAGATGAGCGAAAACGGAGTAGAACCAGACACATTTGTCATAAACAGCATGCTCAACTTGTACGGCCGGTTAGGACAATTCACTAAGATGGAAAAGATTCTGGCCGAGATGGAGAACGGTTCTTGCAACGCGGATATAAGCACCTACAACATCTTGATCAATGTCTATGGTAAAGCCGGGTTCTTGGATAGAGTTGAAGAGCTTTTTGGTGAGCTCAAGGAGAGGAATTTCAGACCTGACGTTGTGACATGGACTTCGAGGATCGGTGCTTACTCGAGGAAGAAACTGTATGTGAAATGTCTGGAGATTTTTGAGGAGATGATTGATTCGGGGTGTGCACCAGATGGAGGAACAGCTAAGGTTCTTCTTTCGGCTTGTTGTAGTGAGGATCAAGTGGAACAAGTTACTTCTGTGCTTAGGACAATGCATAAGGGTGTGTCTGTGAGTTCTCTTGTCCCAGAGCTAATGGCTAAATCCTTACCTGTGGGTTCTTAGTAAAATTTGGATTTTTGATATCAGAATGTACATTATTCATGTTATCTAGTAAATGGTCTAATGTCATAATCCTTAAAATGTTGCTTTAGTGGGTGGTTGAATAGAAATTGGTCCACGAGCATAATCATTCAGAAAGTGATATTTTATGGAAAAACTGGATTTGTTTATTAATTATAAGGAAAAAAAAGCAAACCCACCAAACCCTTTTGTCGAAAGAATATATTAATAAGCCGATCGGTGAGTGCACTCTCTGTCACTGTTGTTGTGTATCGGCGTTTTCTCTGAGCTTCGAGATCTCCACGAAAAAATGGCTGCTAGATTCTTGTTGGCTTCTAGGGTTGCTTCCTATCTAAGGATCTCCGTTGCCCAACGAGGGTTTTCCTCGGGTGAATCTCAATCTCTGTTAATTTGTTGATTGATTTCTCTTTGTTTGATCTCTTCGGTTTTTTCTCTCTGATTGTTGAATCTATTTGAATAACATTGGTTTTTGGTTGTTCATGATGATCGGATTATAAGCGGGCTTTCAAATTATTGTTTTTGCAAATCCTTTTTTTTGTTGGATCGATTGTATATCGCTAATACCTTCGATTTCTCCATTTTCTTATCAATCCCAGAAATTTGCATTCGATTCCTCGAGGCTCTGTTAATAATAATCATCTTAACAGTGTTCATAAACTTGAAGGTAGTGAAGTTCATGTTGTTTGCATTTTCTCCCGTTTTATACTTATCATTTGCACGACTACATGCTTTTAGTTTTGTGTGATTTTTTTTTTCTTTTTTTGTTGGTTTGCTTTGTAAAATCAGTATCTTTTCATTGTAGATTTAGGTAAGATTCTGGAATCTGCCTGATAAGTCAATGGTTTTGTTGTGGAACTATGTAACTTTTTTTTTATTGTTCTCGTGTTGGAATGTCGAATATTTTGCCATTTAACCTTACTAGGTTATACTCTTCCTTTACGCTTGTGTTTATATAGTGGTCTTGAAGGATCTGAAATATGCTGATTCACATGAATGGGTGAAGATTGAGGGGAAAAAAGCGACCTTTGGTATAACGGATCACGCACAGGACCATTTGGGTGATGTGGTCTATGTTGAATTACCTGATATGGGACATTCGGTGTCACAAGGTGAGAGTTTTGGAGCGGTCGAAAGCGTGAAAGCCACTAGTGATATCTTTTCTCCAATCTCTGGCAAGGTGGTTGAAGTAAATGAGGAGCTTACCGAGTCCCCTGGATTGGTGAGTTCTCTCTTTTGAAAACTCATATTAGAGCATTGATCCCTTTGTTAATTTGAGATAAAACTCTTTTTGAACAACTGCATCATGACCAAATCCGAAATCTTGTTGCTGGTCTCATTTGATTTTTATGCAAATTGCTAGCAACAAATTCACTCCTCGGGTGACATTCGTTGCTTACTCATTCGATTATTCGACGGTTTTATTTAATGTAAATGTCTTCTTGATTCACGGAGGATGAATGTATAGATTATAATTGCTTCCTCACTGG
Organism: Eutrema salsugineum; assembly: GCF_000478725.1. Lineage (NCBI taxonomy): Eukaryota > Viridiplantae > Streptophyta > Magnoliopsida > Brassicales > Brassicaceae > Eutrema > Eutrema salsugineum. The sequence goes on along the minus strand of NW_006256908.1, from coordinate 8,067,662 downwards.
ATTCTTCTACAGTTCTTTCTAGCTTATGAAAATGAAAAGTCTGAAACTTTGAGAATCTTGATTCACGGGTAAACCAGTATAGATTTTGCTTATTTGTTTGATTCATCGACAGGAATTGCTTACATGATGTAAAACATCATAAATTTTGGGGATTCTTGTGATTCCGTGGTCTGGAGCTGAGATTCTTTTGTTGGATTCACAGGTGAACTCGAGCCCGTATGATAAAGGATGGCTTATAAAGGTGGAGGTGAGTGATGCAGGTGAGGCACAGAAGCTGATGGATTCAGAGAAATACTCCAAGTTCTGCGAGGAAGAAGACGCCAAGCACTGAGCTTAGTTTATATTCCAGTTCTTTCTAGAAGCTTCCACTGCTACACAGATTGTTGTCTTCTCTTCTCTTCTCAAACGAGGATCAAGACGAAATCTCGATCTGTGTCAATGGATAAATCAATAAAATTCTGAAGATTTCGATGCCTGGTTCCTTTCTTTCATGTCCTTTTTTCTCTTTTAAATTAAATTGTTTGAACAATAGTAGAGAATAATAGCTTTGGGGTTTACATTGGTTTTTATATCTTTCAAAGAGTTAAGAGTTGTTGCCTCTTTGTTTCTCATTTGGCCTCGTTACTTAGTTGAACAACATAATCAGTTATAGGTACTAATATATAGAACCAATTCCTGAATGATTTGATTCCCTCCTTGTTTACGAGATTGATTAAACGAGTTTTGATGTAAACATAAGCTTTTTAAGTATTTACATGAGTTACATGATGATGATACCAACAATTACAGTCGTAGACCCTTCCACTCAACCATTGAGATTCAGGAAATAATTGCTCAGATGAACAAAAAAAAGAAAGAAATGATCCAGCTAAAGAGACAAATAACTTATATCTTTCAACAAAGGGACAAGAATCTAATGGAATACTCGTACAAACAAAAGATATATAGGTGCAGATATTGTAGCAATTGTATGAAACTGTGTTTTTTTGTTATTTTCCGGTTCAGATATAAACCTCAACCGTTAAATGTGAAAGGAGACAAAAATCTGTGATGCAATGATATGTGCACAGTGAGTAAAAGATTTTGGAATCATTGTTGCTTATTGTGGAAGCCAAGCTTGTTAGCCTCAATTGTCCAACAAAGCTACAAAATGTGCCTTGTAATACAAGATTCTTGCGCTGTCAACCCTAATTATTATTTTCTTTTTTTTCTTTACTTTTGAATTTTAAGTATTCTTATTATTTCTGTATAAAAAAATATTCATACGTTATTTTCTTTCTGTTTGTGTGTGTGTGTATCATATTTGCTACGAAGACAAAGTAACTTAATACGTTGATGGTAAAGAAATAATGTTTTACGCATTTTGAAAGATATCATCCATCGATATAAATATGATTTTACCATGTATATATCACCATATTATACATTCAAAACGTTTAAAAATTTGTATAAATCGATTCTCTATAATGTATTAGAAAACTACAATCTGATTTAAACCAACACCAATATTTCATTTTATCGTTTATTCATTCAATATAATGATATATAAATGGTACTGAATTTAATAAAACACTGTAGTGAATTTCTCCAAACAAATAATTATATTGAAAAACAAACAAAAACATGGAATGCTTGGGTAATGGTGACCCCGACCGGTATTTGAAGAGCGACTGAATCGCCACGATGACATCACCAGAAACGTCAGATACATTAATCATTAGTAAAACCATACTGTTTAACACAGTAATTCAAGAATAATTGACCATTATTACACCTAAAAGCTGATATGTATAGAGGTATTGATAATTACAAGTAGTATTGGTTGCCATTAATTATCTGATCTCTTGTTTTAGTGTTTATCTATTTTCTTAAATGTTAGAATTACCAGTTAAGAGACTTATCCTCATTTTTGTCAAAGCTTTGGAAATGTATATTTCAACCACCCAACCAGAGCATTTGTTGTTTTTCTAACAGAATTTCATTTTTAAAATAAAAACAAGTAAACGTTAACGTAATGGTATACAGTATACAGTATCTTCATTTTCATATTTTGGTTTATTTACCATTTGATAATATGTTTTTTGCCGTTTTGAAAATTTGAAATGCAAAGAAAATTCATTTGCCCATAATTTCTCCTGCTTACATATTCTGCTTACCTTGGCTTTTTTCTTTGTTCAACAAGTTAGATTGTTATTCTCTTTAGAAATCTTTATATTCTTTTTCGTCGTCAGAAATCTTTTAAATTTAAAGGTAAAAAAAGTTACTTTTCAAAGATTTTTAAAAATGGTTACTTTTCAAAATATACAAATTTTTTTTAGAGTATTAAATCAAATTTCCACAAATAATAATATGTGTTCTGACCAAAAAAAGGAAAAAGGTAAAATTTCTAAGCCAAAAAAAAAGAGATTGGAAAATGAAAGAAATTCTACTGACTAGCTTGTCTTAAATGAGACCCAAAATTTAGCAATTCTTTTTCGGCTCATACTCCGATTGAGGCCGGCTCTCTCTCTCTCTCTCCCTCTTCTTTCCCGTCCTCTTCCTCTTCTTCGCCGTCTTCGTCTCCGGAGAAGGTTGCAGAAACTCAGATCTGAACTCCAAGACGCAGCTACGATCTTACTGAGGCTTTTTTTTCTAATTGACTTTCGCCTTTGGAGCTTCCTCAGGTAACTTCAATCTTCACGAGACTCTTGCTTGACCTTTAGTTTTGATATAGCTCCTTGTTCAGTTTCTGAGAAAATGGCGAGGGAGACATCAATCCTGACTCATCGCTACTTTAAATTCGCTATCTTCTAAGATCAGATGCAAAAGAGCCTCACTCTAATTTTCCCTCATTTTCTCGCTGACGAGGTGTTGTTGAGAATTACTGGGTTTGTTAAATTTTTCTTCTTTTGGGAGAATTCTCTTCCCGACTTTTAAAAGCAAAATCCTTGAGTCAAGGAATTTTCTGTCCTGTTTCGAAAGAGGAATGAGCCTTGACAGTAACTTAAGTGAATTTTTTAGACGCGATTGTGTAATGTGATTCTGAAAAAGAGTTTCCCCTTATTGCAGATATTATTTCGATCATTAATGGCGAATTCTCGTCAATATTATCCTTCTCAAGACGAGTCAATGTCTCCGTCGTCTGTGAGATCAAGGGAATGGGAAGGTCCTTCCAGATGGACTGAGTACTTGGGACCTGAAATGGCTTCATCAGTGTCGTCTAGGAGCTCAAAGCATATGAGTTCTGATGGGCATGTTCAGAGTTCTGGTGGTTCCACAAAGGCTTTGAACATACAATGGGTAGTTCAAATGATTGAGGTTGCAGAGGGTATCATGGCTAAAATGTATAGACTGAACCAAATCTTGGAGTACCCAGATCCTGTTGGTCATGTATTCTCTGAAGCATTTTGGAAAGCGGGTGTGTTCCCTAATCATCCGCGGATATGTACATTGCTCTCCAAAAAGTTCCCCGAGCATTTCAGCAAACTGCAACTCGAACGTGTAAGTAATGAGTTCTTCATATTAGGCTTAATATGTGCTTTGTTTGCTGTGATGGTAACAAAAAATATGCTAACTTTTTTTTCTTTTTGCAATACTTATGCAGATTGACAAGTTTTCACTGGATAGCTTGCATGATGGTGCTGAACTTCACTTGCAGAGCTTAGAGCCATGGATACAGGTAATAAGAAACTGTCTATGCAATATGTTGTTGGATATGTTCTGTTGTACTGACAATTGTTTCTCGAAAATAGTGAAGCATCTCAGAAGTCTTACATGCTGCATAGTGCATAGTCAAGCTTCTATAATTTTGCTTTATTCTTTATATTCCGTCTCACCATGAACCAGTCTTGTATATGTGCGCACGCATGTATGATGTACATAGTACATGGTTTGAACTTTTAAAGTGTAAAAAAGTGGTTATCTGTTAGATTTCTATTTTCAGTGTGTGTGTAGAATTTTTGTAGGGATGCCTTCATTTTCCTTCCGTCACCCATTTTTTATTTTTTTAAATCAGCTGCTGCTCGATTTGATGGCATTTCGAGAACAGGCACTACGGCTTATATTGGACCTCAGCAGCACTGTAATTACCTTGCTGGTGAGTCACAGTCCCTCATCTGCGGAAAGTATTGTTTTGCTCTTGGCTAAAAGTTTGAGTTCTCTTTTGGACTCATACCTTGGGTGGAGCATGAAAAACTATTGAGTATTCATGATTAGCTCATAACTTAGTTCAGTTTTTTGCAGCCTCATCAGAACTCACTTATACTGCATGCATTTATGGATCTCTTTTGTGCATTTGTCCGAGTCAATCTTTTCGCAGAGAAGGTATGCTGAGAGCTTATTCCTTTTCCTAGTGTTCATCTGGATTTATTATCGCACATGTCAGATAAGGCATGCTCTTATTTTATTATCAATCTCTAAGAGTGTTTATTCTATCAAAGTAGATTCCTAGAAAAATGTTGCTGCAAGTGTACAACCTTCTGCATGCGCTATCAAGAAATGATCGAGACTGTGACTTTTATCACCGGTATGAATTCTTTTCTTTTTTTCCCTTGTAGTGTCATTGTTTAATTGATATATAATCAATATGGGAGTTATAATGAATTAACACTCTTCGTCTTGCATCCAGCTTGGTGCAATTCATAGACTCTTATGATCCCCCATTGAAAGGCTTACAAGAGGATTTGAACTTTGTCAGCCCAAGGATAGGAGAGGTTAATATTTCCACTTAGTTTGATTTGGTAATTATGCTTAGTAGAATTCGTTGGATTGTAAGAGTTGAGGCTGCACGTCTTATATCCAAATAAAAAAATGAAGGGGTATTACAACGAGTTAATACTGCAATTTACATCCGTACTAACAATGTAACTCATTTTCTTAGGTCCTGGAGGCCGTAGGACCCAGTATATTTCTATCTGCAGATACAAGGAAGTTGAGAAATGAGGGATTTTTAAGTCCATACCATCCTCGATTCCCAGATATACTTACAAATTCTGCTCATCCCATGGTACTTTTGAATGGCTAGATACTTATCAACTTAAATTCAAGATTCTCTGAATTAGTAGGATGCTGTAGTATTTCCCGTATAACGTTTTTCCTGATGTGTAGTGCTAATAACTGCATATATTTCACCCTATTGCTTCCTACAGAGAGCGCAGGACCTTGCAAATGTTACTTCGTACCGAGAATGGGTGCTTCTTGGATATCTAGTTTGCCCTGACGAGCTTCTTCGTGTTACTAGCATTGATATTGCCCTGGTACGAATCTGTTTTTCCTTTCATTCTCGATTGAGAGCTTGATAAAGAAGCACAAAGTTATCTTCGACGAGATTGGATTGAATTTCAATTGGCATATCCTCAAGAATTCTATATTGAAAACTAGCTGATCTGGTCAATAATACTATTTTATTAAATTTGTTTTTCAAATTAGTATTATCTGCCTCTCTTTGCCTCTGTTATTGGAATGCTTGTTTTTGGTCATCTGAATTTGATGTGCTTGTATTTGAATTGTTTATTTATTTAAAGATTAGTAGTAATGGATTTAGGATTTTTATGTACAAGACAAAAAGCTTCCATATCTTTTCAAGAGTGCGTGTAAGTCATGCTGTCTCTAAGAAATGTTTAATTGCCCTGTTGGATTTCAGGTTGTGCTAAAGGAAAACTTAGTTGTGACTTTATTCCGGGATGAGGTGAGTTAACTTCAAATGGTCTGCGACAAAGAGTTTTGGATTGATTGGTTTGCATCAGCTTACTCTGTTACCTGCATGCAGTATATCCTGTTGCATGAGGACTACCAGTTGTATGTTTTACCCCGTGTGTTAGAATCAAAGAAGATGGCAAAGTCTGGTCGGACTAAACAAAAGGAAGCTGATCTAGAATATAGTGTAGCAAAGCAAGTTGAGAAAATGATCAGGTAACTCCAAATTTTAGTTCAATTCTTATGGTTTTATGAGCCGCATCTGACTTCCTAATCCTCATATGATACTGGAGAATTGTCGCTTTTCTCTAAGCTTGTGATTTTACAAAGATTATAGCTTTTGAATTTATAAATTTACTGTTGTTCTGCTTTCAGTGAGGTGCATGAGCAAGCATTGCAATTATGTGATACCATACACCGAGAAAGGAGAATATTGCTAAAGCAGGAAATAGGGCGGATGGTTTTATTTTTTACTGACCAACCAAGTTTATTGGCTCCAAACATTCAGGTAAGCTTGATGTTTCAGTTGAGTATCTTCTCTCCTTGTTACTTAGGTTTAGTCTGTTGCATACTAGGGTTAAAGGTTTAGCTTGTGTCAGTGATTGGCTTTACTTTGGTGTACAAAGCTTGCAATTCGAATAGGGACCGTAATGATACACGATTGTGGGTAAATCAGATAAAACAGACTGGTTTCGTAGGAAGGACTTACTAAAAGTCTCAAATGAAGAGTTTTGCGAAAATGCTATTCTATTTTCCAAGTGAAGCCAATGAAGAAAGAACAAGGAGAAAGGACACTTGCTATTTAAATTTCAGAAAAGAAAAGAAAAAACCAGAATGCTTCACTAGGAACACTGGTCTACTAAAAGTGTCAAAATGAAAAGTTTTGCAAGATTGCTGTCTCGTCCTCTTAAGGAGATAAGGACACAAACCATATGTGTCTTTTATGTTTGCACAGATCAAAGCCTCCTATCCAGTAGAACCAGTATTATACTCATAAGAGTTCTTCCCTTCCCTGGAGTTTTCCAATGATTGATTTATTTACTTTTCTTTTCGTAGATGGTATTCTCTGCATTGGCTTTGACCCAATCTGAGGTTCTATGGTATTTTCAACACGCTGGTATTGCATCCTCAAGATCCAAATCTACTCGAGTGATACCAGTTGACATAGTAAGTTGTTTGCTTGAACTTCAAAAGCCTCTCAATACTGTAACTTTGACTTTTAGTGAACTCAAAATTTGGGTATGATTGCTGATCTATCATTCATTATCTGTTAGGATCCAAATGATCCAACCATTGGCTTTCTGCTGGACGGAATGGACCGTCTCTGTTGTTTAGTACGCAAGTACATCGCAGGTTTGTTACTTTGAGATTTCACATCCTCAGACATTGGTTGTGTACATGAGTTTGAAACGTTGGTATTGGACCCATTGGAGTTCATTGAAACAATGAGAAGAGCTCACTGATAGTACTGGTGCTCACAATTCGATAACTGAAAGGGTTTTTGTTGTTTGAAATGCAGCTGTTCGAGGTTATGCTCTATCATATCTTTCTTCATCTGCTGGAAGGATTCGTTACTTGATGGGCACTCCTGGAATCGTGGCTCTGGACCTTGATCCAACCTTAAAAGGCCTTTTCCAGCATATTGTGCAACTTCTTGAAACTATACCCAAACCGCAGGGAGAAAATGTTTCTGCAATCACATGTGACCTATCTGTAAGGAAGCTAGACTAGATCCACTAATTTTAAGTCAAACATAGTTGCTTTTTTTCTTTCAAAGATAATCAATACACCCTAGATAGTAGATTCACTCATGTTCCATATATTTCCCATTTGGTCTGTCTTCCAATCCTAATGGTAGCCTGGCCCCAACAAGATTATGTTGTTTAGTCATCCAATCTTTTGTTGTGATGCTCAGTGCCTCTTGTTGTACAGGAATTCCGGAAAGATTGGTTGTCCATTTTGATGATTGTGACTTCTTCTCGATCGTCGATAAACATCAGGCATCTGGAAAAAGCCACTGTTTCTACCGGGAAGGAGGGCTTGTTATCTGAAGGAAATGCTGCATATAACTGGTCCAGGTACTGTTCCCGTCATTAAATGATCATTACTTGGTTATCTTCTAGCAAGGAAAACAGTGAAACTAAGATCCTGCAGAATTTCACGTCTTCTCAATGCAGATGTGTTGATGAGTTAGAGTCTCAATTATCAAAGCATGGCAGTCTGAAGAAATTATATTTCTACCATCAACACCTTACAACTGTATACTTCTTCTTGCTGTTCACTGTCCACTATTTGCCCTTGTCATCTTATGCATAATCTGACATTTGACTGTTGTAAAAGGTTTTCAGAAATACAATGTTTGGACCAGAAGGACGTCCCCAGCATTGCTGTGCATGGCTTAGTGTGGCTAGTAGTTTCCCAGAATGCGCTTCGCTAATAATTCCTGAGGAGGTAAATCCATATTTCAATCTCAATGAATTTCTGCATGCAATCAAGTAGTGCTGAAGACTTCCCAGTGGGCACCATATTATTCTCAATATGGCAATAAATAATGAAAGTGATTGTGAAACTGAATTGACTCCGTTATCGTATATGCATCTGTGCTATGACAGATCAAATTGTTGATTGTTTGATGTTCCACTGGCTACTTTTGGATTTCGAATGTTTCCCTTAGCATGTCACCTTTTTTGCTTAAACAAACCAATATATTTGTTTCTCTTTTTGGGTGAATCACATATTTTCTCAGTCTTATCCCCCATGTCTATTTTTCTTATATCAGTGACACCATCTTTTAAACGGAAAGGCTCTTCTTCTTGTCTTTCTGCACAGGTTACCAAATTCGGGCGAGATGCAGTGCTTTACGTTGAGTCTCTTATTGAATCAATAATGGGGGGACTGGAGGGACTAATAAATATTCTTGATTCAGAAGGCGGGTTTGGCGCTCTAGAATCACAGGTCATAAATCCTACCCAAAATCAATAGCATAACAAAAGCAATCTTCTATTTGATTACTGTCCTCAGACTGATGCGTTGAGCTTTCACAGCTTCTTCCAGAACAAGCTGCAGCGTATCTGAATAATGCATCCAGAATTTCTGCTCCTTCAATGAAATCCCCTAGAGTTGTAGGCGGAGGCGGGTTTACTTTGCCCGGCCATGAGAGCTATCCTGAGAATAATAAGTCTATCAAAATGTGAGCGCCCAAGTCTAGCCTGAAGCTGTTTTTTTCTTTATACAACCAGTGCTCCTTAGATACCGCTATCTTAAGTATCTCTCTGTGATGGCAGGTTGGAAGCTGCGATTCAAAGGTTGACTAATCTCTGTTCAATTCTGAACGACATGGAGCCTATTTGTGTTATAAACCACGTATTTGTGCTAAGGGAGGTGAGCTTGCAATCTTCTAAATTTCACAAAATCTCTGTTCTAATCCTGTTGGAAAGGCTGCATGTTTAATTGTTTGTCTCCTGCATTAAAAAGAAGTTCTAATAAAGAGAATTATTCTCTCTAATTGTCTGGTCTTACTAAATTTTTTGGCGATTGAATATTTGCAGTACATGAGAGAATGCATCCTTGGGAACTTCAAGAGAAGATTACTGACTGCACTTCAAACTGATAACGATCTTCAACGGCCTTCTGTTTTGGAGTCCTTAATTAGGCGGCACATGAGCATAGTCCATATGGCAGAGCAACACGTTAGCATGGACCTAACTCAAGGCATCCGAGAAATTTTACTCACGGAAGCCTTTTCAGGACCTGTTTCTTCTTTGCATTCATTCGAGAAACCTACTGAACAACAGCAAAACACTGGATCTGCAGTTGAAGTTGTGTGCAACTGGTACATGGACAACATCATCAAGGATGTGTCTGGCGCAGGAATCCTCTTCGCACCGAGGCATAAATACTTCAAAAGCACTAGACCAGTTGGAGGGTATTTTGCAGAGTCGGTCACTGACCTCAAGGAAATACAGGCGTTTGTACGTATATTTGGCGGCTATGGAGTAGACCGGCTGGATAGGATGATGAAAGTACATACAGCTGCCCTGGTAAACTGCATAGAAACATCTCTGAGATCAAACCGGGAATTGATTGAGTCGGCTGCTGCAAGTATGCATTCTGGTGACAGAGGGGAGAGAGATGCATCTATTAGGCAGATAGTGGATTTGGATACTGTGATAGGATTTTGTATTGAAGCTGGTCAAGCGTTGGCTTTTGATGAGCTCCTAGCCGAAGCCTCTGGAGCTGTTCTTGAAGACAATGCATCCTTGATACACTCGATGATCACTGGCATCGTTGAGCACATACCCGAAGAAATACCTGAAAAGAAAGAAATCAGAAGGATCAAAGGCGTGGCGAATGGCATTGGTGCAGCTGGAGATCATGACTCTGAATGGGTTAGATTAATACTCGAAGAGGTAGGAAGTGCAAATGACAACGCATGGAGTTTGTTACCTTACTTTTTCGCCTCATTCATGACCTCGAGCGCCTGGAACTCAACTGGCTTCAACATCGAAACCGGCGGATTCAGCAACAACATCCATTGCTTGGCTCGGTGTATTAGCGCCGTCATCGCGGGAACTGAATACGTGAGGTTACAGCGTGAATACCAGCAGCAGCATCAGCCCCTCTCCAACGGTCATCACTCCACTGAAAACATCGACGCAGAGTTTCAAACCCGTGTAACCGCTGAAGCAAGCATCAAATCCGCAATGCTACTCTTTGTAAAATTCGCCGCATCGATCGTGCTAGATTCATGGAGCGAAGCAAACAGGTAAGAGAAACATATGGGATGCTTTTCCCTCTTCCACTCATTTTTATCCTAACGCATCATCATACCATCTTCCTTGTTCTCTGCAGATCTCATCTTGTAGCTAAGCTTATCTTCCTAGACCAACTCTGTGAGATCTCACCATACCTCCCAAGAAGCTCTCTTGAATCACATGTACCATACACCATCCTCAGGTCAATCTACACCCAATACTACTCCAACACACCGTCCACACCGCTCGCAACTGCATCGCCGCACCATTCCCCATCAGTATCACTCATCCACGCTTCTCCCTCCATGAAAAACTCCACCACTCCCCAGCGTGGTAGCGGTAGCAGCGGTAGTGCCGCAGCAGCTGCGGATTCAGGATACTTCAAAGGCTCATCATCCTCTGTCTACAGCCAGGATCACTACAACGAACCGGAAATTGGAAACTCAAGGAGCAATGAGAACAACAAACCAAGAGGTGGTTCTCGTCGTTCTGGACCGTTAGATTACAGCTCGAGCCATAAAGGTGGGTCAGGATCGAACAGCACAGGTCCTAGTCCACTTCCAAGGTTTGCTGTCTCAAGATCTGGTCCCATCTCTTATAAACAGCATCACTAAGCAAGAACACTAGCACATTCTACGAAAGAGACGAATTTTGTTTCTTTTTCCCACAAAAAAAAAACAATTATGTAGAGAGATTAGATTTGTACTTGTTGTAATTCATGAAACCCAATACGCATATTTTTCTTGGTAATTTCATAAATTTACGTAAAGCAAAATGTAACAAATTTCATGTATAATTTAGCTTGAATTTGTTATTTACGTTTTTCAGATAACTACTGTTAAAATTAAATAATTAGCTGCGTAACTGTTAGGCAAGAACAAATTACTACAGTCATCTTCATTAGTCTGACTCTTGAGCTAAGTAACATTCTTCAATCTCTCACCTGAAAATCCCTAACTTTCTTCATTCTCCTTCCTCCAATGGCGCGTAAATCTTCCCTCCTCAAACGAGCAGCCATCGCCGTCGTCTCCGTCATCGCCATCTACGTTATTCTCAACGCCTCCGTTAGTCGCTCCCTCCCTTCCTCATCCGATCTCCCCCGTCAGCTCTTCCGCGACGAAGATGACGAGGGACGTGCTCCGATTCAGCCTAGAGTTAGGGTTTACATGTACGATCTTCCCCGGAGATTCACTTACGGTGTAATCGAGCAGCACGCCATCGTTCGCGGCGGGCTCAAGAAGCCCGTCGATGACGTGGCCACGCTCAAGTATCCGGGTCATCAGCATATGCACGAGTGGTACCTTTTCTCGGATCTGAACCGACCCGAGGTGGATCGATCCGGGTCTCCGATTACCCGCGTCATGGATCCTGCCGACGCTGATCTCTTCTACGTCCCGGTGTTCTCTTCCCTCAGCTTAATCGTGAATGCGGGTCGCCCAGTCGAACCCGGATCCGGTTACAGCGATGAGAAGATGCAGGAGGGGTTGATGGAATGGCTTGAGCGTCAAGAGTGGTGGAGGAGGAACGAAGGGCGAGATCACGTGATACCCGCCGGAGACCCGAATGCGTTGTATCGGATCCTGGACCGGGTTAAGAACGCGGTTCTGCTTGTGGCGGATTTTGGGCGGCTGAGGCCTGATCAAGGATCGTTCGTCAAGGATGTAGTGATACCTTACTCTCATAGGGTCAATCTCTTCAATGGGGAAATCGGAGTTGAGTCTCGCAACACATTACTCTTCTTCATGGGAAATCGATATCGCAAAGATGTAAGTTTGTTTCGCCTTTGCTCATTTCTTGGAAATTTGAATGATTAGAGCTTCGAAATGTTTGTTTCTTCCATTTCTGTAGCTTTCTAAGGTTTTAGGTGTCTAAAGAGATTGTTCAGCTAGTGTAGGGTGAATAGGAAACGGTATGATTCTAGAGGAAAATGACTAACGAATAACGATATATGTTGAAACTTGATGGCTTTAACAGACTGGTAGTTGTGTTAAGAGTGAATCTGTAGCTTTTCTTGTGATCCAAAGGAGCTCTGTGATTTAATGGCTGTGTCGAGTTACATGCTACGAAGAGTCCCTTTCGAAGTAAAGATGCAACAAACGTTTTCTCTGGGAACTCATTACAAGCTCATAATTATAAGAAACAGAGAGTTCTTCATTTACATACAATTCTTTTGACTCATAGATGAAGGATTATATATTATACTCTTGTGTTAATCCTATTATTAGTGGAAAAGATACAGCATTGGTGACTCAAAATCGCATTAAGTTGTCTCTCTCGAAAAGGACAATTTTCGATTTCCTTCTGACTGCTTCTTTGGGTCTCTTCAGGGTGGAAAAGTTCGTGACTTGCTCTTCCAAGTTCTTGAAAAGGAAGAAGATGTTACAATAAAACATGGAACTCAGTCCAGAGAGAACCGACGAGCTGCTACAAAAGGAATGCATACTTCAAAGTTCTGTCTTAATCCTGCGGGTGACACTCCATCCGCTTGCAGACTCTTCGACTCCATAGTCAGTTTATGTGTGCCTGTGATTGTAAGCGATAGCATCGAGTTACCTTTCGAAGATGTTATAGATTACAGAAAGTTCTCGATTTTTGTTGAGGCCAACGCAGCCCTGGAGCCCGGATTTCTGGTTCAGATGCTAAGGAAAATAAAAACCAAGAAGATTCTGGAGTATCAAAGAGAGATGCAATCGGTACCTTCTCCTTCTATTCAAACTCTAATCTCTTAGAATATTTGATTCTTTTACATGTTTTGGTCACATTTCTCATACCCGCAATAATGCACACAGGTAAGACGGTATTTTGACTATGAGAATCCAAATGGAGCAGTAAAGGAAATCTGGCGTCAAGTCTCTCAGAAGCTACCGCTCATCAAGCTAATGAGTAACCGCGACAAACGCCTCGTCCTAAGAAACTTAACGGAGCCAAACTGCTCATGTCTATGCACAAACCAAACCGGTCTCATCACTTCCATATAAACAAATATATATATTTGTCCCTTGAGGAGAGACCTATTGGTTTGTGGAGGAGCCCGAACTCTCTCCTTCTTAACTTTTTGACCCCTGAGACTTACACAAGCGGATGTTTAGGCTCCCTCGGCTGGACCTTTCCGGTAAGTAAACAGAGAGCACACGCATGGCAACACATTCATAAGGAAGATATATTTGAAATCCTTCTTCTGTAGATTCAATTAGTTTTGTCGTTCTTGATAGTGTCACACTTTATACGGACCCAATAGCCATTTTTTAATATATTGTTACTCTGTACATCTCATAAAAATGAACACAACACAAGCTTCAATTAGTTTCTGTTAAAGTTTCAGAGAATCTCATACTCTCTTATCAATTTTTCATGCTTTGGTCACTGGTCAATTGTTCATTAGCTCATCAACACGACAGTAACCGGAAAATGGTTAACTTTCTGGTATAAACCTGACTCAAACAACCTCTATCTTTGTTTGTCCTTATAACGTGTTAGCTTTGTTCTTCTATCTTGAAACTTAATTTTCGGGTAACTTAAAAAAAAAAAGATGTAATGAACATGTGGAAACTCATGTGATCAATCAAACCCACGGTATAGTAGCATAGTTTTGATTCGTCGGTTTTCTTCATTATTCAATCTGGTTTTTATATCTTTCCATATTATTTCTTGACAAAATTGAAAACCGAAAACATGTACATGTTGGACATTGAAAAGAAATATTCAAACATCATTTGATTACATGTTTTACAACTACTTACCCAAAAAAAAAAAAAAAAAAAAACGGAAATGAAATCTAACCGACGACAAGCTGAAAAATGAAAAGATTGCATGTCTTCCAATGACTGATTTGACTAATCCTTATTTAATAATCACCTTGAGAGAAAAAAAAGTGGAGTACAGATAAATAGTTAATTTAAAAACATCTTCTAGCTGTTACAAGACTCTCTCCGTATGATTTCATCAACAACAATAGAAAGCTTTATCCGTGTATGCAGCGTTTTTCTCTAAGTCGGTTTTGGAATGGGTGTATGAAAATTTGGGAATGAAGAGTGAAGTGGAGAATATTGAATGGGCTACTCTTTTCGCTATGGCAGTATGGTGGGGGTGGAAATGGCGATGTGGAGATATTTTCGGCGAGAATAAAAAATGCAGAGATCGGGTAAAGTTTGTTAAGGATGTGGCTCGTGAGGTTCAATTAGCGTATGAGAACCAAGGAGAAGGACGGATTCAAGTACAGCGAGTTGAGAGATTTATAGCATGGAAACCGCCGTCTAATGGATGGATGAAGTTGAATACTGATGGGGCTTCACGAGGAAATCCAGGTCTCGCAACTGCAGGTGGCGTGTTAAGGGATTCTGAGGGCAATTGGAAGAGTGGATTCGCGTGTAATATTGGCTTCTGTTCAGCACCTTTAGCTGAGCTTTGGGGAGTTTACTACGGTTTGTTCATGGCTTGGGAACATCGGGTTTCAAGACTAGAAATCGAGGTAAACTCGGAGATTGTGGTGGGTTTCTTTCAGACAGGTATAAGTGATACGTACCCCCTGTCCTTCCTAGTACGCTTGTGCTATGGCTTCATTTCTAGGGACTGGATAGTCCGGTTTTCACATGTCTATAGGAAGGCGAACCGTCTTGCAGATGGACTAGCTAACCTTGCTTTTTCTTACCCTGTTGGTTTTCGTAGTTTTGCTTTTTGTCCGTCTAATTTGGAGTTGATTCTGTTTGAGGATGTTGTAGGGGCTGAGCGCTCGCGTCGAGTTCGAGTTCGGATATAATTCTTTTTAGTTAAATAAAAGTGGGAGACAATTGTCTCCTCTCATTTACCAAAAAAAAAATAGAAAGCTTTATCCGTATGATGGTCTATGATAAGTGATAACTAGCACGTCAATTTCATAGGAAATAGAA
Organism: Eutrema salsugineum; assembly: GCF_000478725.1. Taxonomy (NCBI): domain Eukaryota; kingdom Viridiplantae; phylum Streptophyta; class Magnoliopsida; order Brassicales; family Brassicaceae; genus Eutrema; species Eutrema salsugineum. The sequence goes on along the minus strand of NW_006256908.1, from coordinate 8,052,349 downwards.
AATTCTTTCATAAAGAAATTTCATAGGAAACACATCGGACGCATTTATGATTTATACATGCGTCTATGTCGATATCTTATAGTTTTATATACGAAACGTATATACATATATATATTTTTTTCTTTCTATAACATCATTTATACATATACGTATCAATGTTGGGTTCTAGAGATATGCTCAGATATCGTTGCTGGTACATGGGTCATCCATGACCATTTAAATCGCGCCACGTGATAAAAGAATCCGATGTGATTTTCCATCATCACACCACACATACAAAACATCGCATATGATGACAAACCTAATTGCAGCTTCGAAAACGAAAACACGTATGAATAAATACACGATGACATGAATAAAAGGAATTTAAAAATATTACAAAATTATTTGAGATTTCAATTATTATGTCTCGGAATTTCATTAGGAAATTATTCCTTTTGCCAGCATGGGCCAAACATATTTTGGACACATGTAAATTATTTTGATTTTTAAATACCTTCTTCAAAGTTCAAAGTATGTTTGGTCGTATTTTCAGACAAAAATTAGGGAAGACTAATCTTATCTAGCTAGCGATAGACTTGTTGATCATTATTGGTATTCACTTCAGATGTCATGAGAGGCTAATTATTGTTGAACCGATCGAGCAAGAGATAGTCTCGGCTTCTAATGAAACGGAGCTCTGTGTGAAATAATTATGCATAGCAATCTTGGTTATGAAATATCGCGGATTCCATCTCTATCAAAATATAAAGAAAATTTACCAATTATCGATAAAATGGCCATTGGGTGATCTATTTTAAGATTTGTTTTTATACCAAAATAATTTTATTTAGTAAGTACTAGAATATCTCTGATCTCTCTCTATCTCTATGTTTATACTTTATATATTATATATTTATATATAGCTGTTAATTTGTTTGTTCTCATGAAGCGAACAAATAGATAACCGTACCAGCTGTCGTATTGTTTATAATTAACATACAACCACGTGTGTGCACCTATCGGATGATAAATACATGGCTGAGTAAAACTTGGCCAATTTTATAAGTGTGTATATATAATATATATACTGTATATATATAATACTCTCCTAATTAATTAGTCTGAATTCAGCTCCGATGATCAGAATAAAATAAATTAAGCAAAATGAGCAGTACTGTTTGATACTTTGCTCTATGACATTAGATTATATAAAACACAAATCTCGATCATCTAGCAAAACAAAACAAACAACTACATAATATTAAAATTTGCGTAAATGTGGATAGTTTGTTTTTTTTGGTTGGTACTGTGGACCATTCATGAACTATATATATACGATTATGCACACGCCACGCCATTCGAAATTCAGTTGTGTAAGCCAGATACGTATAACGTAAATGTATATATGCATGCAACTGCAACGTGCATGTGGAATATACGTGAAATGTAACACTTGTATAAACAAATTATTTAAAAAACACAGATCTGAAAGTTGGACTCGATTTCGTAAAAAAATAACATGTTTGTCTTAGAAAAAAAATTACTATTGAATATCTAACTGATAATCCAATAAGTGTATATTTTTCTTGATTTCTTTTTTTTTTGTTAAAGATTTTTTTCTTGGTTTCAATGTTTAAGAATTAATTGCTTTTCTACAGAAACATTTAAAGAAACTCATGTGATGAAATCCTTACAAAGGGAACGTATATATACAAATATACAATACAACCAAGATAGATTAGACTTGTAGGGAACTTGATTCAGTCTTACGACGTCACACGGTCCAATTATAATTGATAACGTGATTGAAAGTTGTCTTGGTTAATCGTTGAATTAATCAACAAATACTATGATGACTTTTAAGGTTAATTATATATACTTGCATGATCTACAACTTTCCATCGTGATTTTCTTTCTTTAAGTTGATGTGATGGCTTTTCGCAAAAGATATAATAGTTTTTTCCCTGTCCAAAAATAATTATATTTTTATTTACATAATAAAGTATTTATTATAAGGTATTGTTTGATTTTGATTTGATTAATGAACTTCAGTTGTTAATAAACCAATTATCATGGATCCAACTGATCTCGTTATGGTTCTTCTGAATACCATTTTCTATTGCAAGTGTCAACATTTCAAAAGTAGGGTACACAATTTTTGAAGGACTTGAGTTATTGTTGCCGAATAGGGCAACTGCTAGATAGATCATATAGCGAAAACGTTACCCAAAATGGACTAAGTTGTTTTTTTTTACCGGGTCAATGTATTTTTATAAGTCAAACTTTTATTTAGTATAAATATAGGTCAATCTTTCGTAAGGTTTAAGGAACTGAACAACTATAAATATATTCAAAACCGCCATTTTGCATCCGTTAAACTAAGAAGTAAGAAAGTAGAATGTGGCAAAATTATTTGACTTATATCTTAAATTTAATTGTGAGTTAAAATAAGTAACTAAAAGAATATTGCGACTTAAAAAAAATGCGACATTAATTTTTTATTATTATCATTTTTTTTTCTAGAAAGAATGCGGCAGTTAACTTAATTAGAAGAAAATGTTCTCCAACTTAAGGCAGTGCCAAAACTGTAAAAGTGTTTTTCTCCTTACATCATTTAGTAAATACGTTTACTTGAATTATATTATATTATCAATCACAAAGCGTATCCAGTTTCAAAAAAAAACATGAAGCACAAAAAAAATTATAGTGAAGATTTTACAATGAATAATATATATATATATATATATATTACAAATTAGAAAATACTTGAATTATCCTTATACAAAGAATTAACAAAAGTTGTTTTACTTATACTAGATTTAAAAATACGCCATTATATTTAAATAAATGATCTTATGTATTCTTCATTTCTTTGTAAATCAAGACCTATCAACAGTTTGTTCAGATTATGAAATTTTTTTGGCGCATTTGTAAACATGTTTGGTATTAAGAACGAGATATGCATGTAAACTATAAAACGAGTAAGCATCCAAAACTGAATACTGTACCTTGATTAATTAGTCTTTAATATTTATTTAATTTGTTACACTAGAATTTTTTTTTTCTCGAACAGACTTATCAGGAACCACGTGTAACAAAATAATCTTCTAGGAACGTTACGTTACAATACTTTATACATATAGATAGATTATTACTACTAACTGGTTTTTCCTGAATATTATTGATATTATGTTTTTTCGGTCAACTATTGATTTTATGTTAAAGATCTGTAAACAGAAAGAGAATGAATATTCACAAAATGACCATAGAATCAAAAGTATTAAGGAAATTAGTGATGAATTAAAAACATTATATTCTTAACTAATAAAAAAAACATAAAATCTTTTAGCAACATGAAAAACATAAAGTTAGTCAGTGGTACTCTTCTTGATGAAGAAGAAGAGTCGTTGAAAAAAAAGAGAAGAAGAGTCATGCCTTTAAAATGAAGCTAGGGTGTGCTGTTAGCTAAAGTTAATTTGGAACTTAGGAAATGATATATTAAATTTTTTGAAATTATATAAAAATATCTCTTATTTATTTATTTATTTATTTATTGAAGTTGGTTGGTTTTCCCTGTGAATGTAGAGTACTTTATTTTTGTACTTCCAATCTGAGTAAATAATAAATAAATAGTTGTTCGATAATTCCAATACATTTAAACAGCCTATGATTTTTTTTTTTAACGCTAATAATTAATTCTCTCCACGTTCATCTTTGTCAACAATCAGAATCATATACAATTATGTACATTCTCTCTCTTTCTCTGTGTGTCTCTATAGAAACAGAATTTGCCTTCTTTACTCTCCGTTGCGGAGAAAGAGAACATACAACACAGAGATATCTCTGTGTTTTGTTTTCCTTTTCTTCTTCTTTTTTTTCTCTTCCCAGAAACATAACACTTTCAGCTGCTTGAGTGTATTCAGAGAATTTTGTCTTCTATTATTTTATTTATTTATTCGATGGTCCTGAATCGAAGAGGACCCACGGAAGGTAACGCTCCATAAACTTTGAGAATTTATTTCTTACGAAGAAATATATTTTTTTTTCTCTCCAGAGGTTTGTAGTCTCTGTTGGGTTTATCCTCCATAGAAATAATCTCTCTGGGGTTTTCGATTTCTCTTCGACTCTTCTATTAGATTTTATTTAATTTCAAGTCTCGTTTTTGTTTTTTCCTATTCCTGTAGGAAAATTGATATGGCATATTCTTTATTTTGATGGTTTGATTATTACATTTCCCCGATTTTGTTTGCCTGCTTGTTATTACAAGATCTTACTGTTATTCGTTTTTTCTTTCTCCATTTGGCAGTAAATGTAATAGTTGAAATTGTACACATTTTGGTAGAAGTAGCTCTTTCGACATTCCTCTTTGAGCATTTTCTTTTTTTTCTTGGAAAATCTATCCTGTTTGTGAAAAGTTTCCACTTTTACTGTTTGTTGTTTTGAAGATTCTCATGAGAATCGAAGCAAATTCCGATTTTGGTTGTGAAGATCTGGGCTTGAGAGGATACATATAGATATTTCTGGGTTTTATATGTGTTGAGAGGATCAAATTTTGTTGTTAAAAAAATGGCGGCAAGAGTAGAAGCAGCAACAATGGGTGGTGAGATTGATGAAGAGAGTGATGAGAGAGGTAGCATGTGGGATTTGGACCAGAAGCTTGATCAATCAATGGATGAAGAAGCTGGTCGCCTCAGGAACATGTACAGAGAAAAGGTTTCATTTTTATTACAAATTCACTCGCCAATGTGAACCATTTTCGATTTCTTGTCCCTGATTATTGGTTAAACAAACATGTTTTTTGCAGAAATTCTCGGCTTTTCTGCTTCTGCAGCTTTCTTTTCAGAGCCTCGGTGTTGTTTATGGAGATTTAGGGACTTCTCCTCTCTATGTTTTCTACAATACATTCCCTCATGGGATCAAAGATCCTGAAGATATCATTGGAGCTCTTTCTCTCATCATATATTCACTCACACTCATTCCTCTCCTCAAATACGTTTTCGTTGTATGTAAAGCAAATGATAATGGTCAAGGTATATATACATATAAACCAAATCACAAGCTTTTCTCTCGGTTTGTTAAGGGTGTTACTGACTTGAACTTGAATGTTTTTTTGTAGGAGGAACATTTGCTCTGTATTCATTACTATGTAGACATGCAAAAGTGAAAACGATCAGGAACCAGCACCGTACTGATGAAGAGCTAACTACTTATAGCCGTTCTACGTTTCATGAGCATTCTTTTGCTGCCAAAACCAAAAGGTGGTTAGAAAAACGGACATCTAGGAAAACCGCACTTCTTATCTTAGTTCTTGTCGGTACGTGTATGGTCATCGGCGATGGTATTCTTACTCCCGCCATTTCTGGTATGCCCTTTTCCATTTCCTATTCAACTATGTTAGTTCTGCGTTTGCGTTTGCGTTTTACACGTTACAGTTGCATTGATTGTATTTTTAGTCAAAATTCATTTGTAAACTGTGAACGCAACGAAAGGGGAAACTTCTTTTGCATATGCACTTTACGGAAATGCTTTATGAAAAAAATGAAAAATGCTCTGTTTCTTAAAATTGAAGTTTACTTATTTTTGTTTAAACTTACGTTTAAAAGAATCAAGGGTTATTACTTACAACTTGCACTTATGAGCTCTGCCAATGTTAGCTATAGGTTGTGTTCTCGAGGAACAAAGATTGATAGTTTTATGGAGAAAAGGAATTTAAAGATTATAATAAATATTGAAATCTCTTGCAGTTCTCTCAGCTGCTGGTGGGCTTAGAGTAAACCTTCCTCATATAAGCAATGGTACTACCATTTATAAAATTTCAACTCTATCCCAAATATACGATGTCTATAAACTGTAATAATCGTAAGTTTGTGGTTATTTCTTACAGGTGTTGTTGTTCTTGTTGCCGTCATTATATTGATCAGCTTGTTTAGTGTACAGCATTACGGAACAGACCGGGTTGGTTGGCTTTTTGCGCCTATTGTTTTCCTCTGGTTTCTCTCTATAGCAAGTATCGGTATTTACAACATATGGAAACACGACTCTGATGTCTTGAAAGCTTTCTCCCCGGTTTATATATACCGGTATTTTAAACGAGGAGGTCGAGATCGCTGGACATCTCTTGGAGGCATTATGCTTAGTATAACAGGTAAAACAAGAACAAGAAGAAGTCTTGCTGATTCTGCTCCTCTTATTATTCTTATCCTCTCGTTCTTGATCCCTTTCTTGTTTTCTTACCATGCGCGTGAAAATGACAGGAATCGAAGCACTCTTCGCTGATTTATCACACTTTCCGGTTTCTGCAGTGCAAATCGCTTTTACCGTAATTGTGTTTCCTTGCCTTCTTTTGGCTTATAGTGGACAAGCTGCATACATTAGGAGACACCCTGATCATGTGGCTGATGCGTTTTACCGTTCCATTCCAGGTTAATTAATCACCATCTCTCGTCTACAGTCTTTGTTTGAAAAAAGCTCGGATTTTTAAGTTATACTTTTTGTTTTCTTGCAGGAAGTGTATATTGGCCAATGTTCATCATTGCAACAGCTGCAGCGATTGTTGCGAGCCAAGCCACAATATCGGCAACATTCTCTTTAATCAAGCAAGCTCTAGCACACGGTTGTTTTCCAAGGGTCAAAGTGGTCCATACTTCTCGTAAATTCCTCGGTCAGATTTACGTTCCAGACATTAACTGGATCTTAATGATCCTCTGCATCGCCGTCACTGCTGGATTCAAGAACCAGAGTCAAATAGGAAACGCTTACGGGACAGCAGTTGTTATCGTCATGCTTGTGACAACGCTGCTTATGACGCTGATCATGATCCTCGTGTGGCGTTGCCATTGGGTTCTTGTTCTTCTTTTTACCATCCTCTCGCTTGTCGTGGAATGCACTTACTTCTCGGCTATGCTTTTTAAAGTTGACCAAGGTGGTTGGGTTCCGTTAGTGATCGCTGCAGCTTTTCTCCTCATCATGTTGGTATGGCACTACGGAACTTTGAAGAGGTACGAGTTTGAGATGCACAGTAGAGTATCAATGGCTTGGATCATAGGACTTGGTCCTAGCCTTGGCCTTGTTCGTGTTCCAGGGGTTGGCCTCGTTTACACTGAGCTAGCCAGTGGAGTTCCTCACATTTTCTCTCATTTCATCACGAATCTTCCGGCTATTCACTCCGTGGTGGTGTTTGTATGCGTCAAGAACCTCCCTGTTTACACCGTCCCTGAGGAAGAACGGTTCCTCGTTAAAAGAATTGGTCCGAAAAACTTCCACATGTTCCGTTGCGTAGCAAGGTAACCACGTGTTCTGTTTTGGCTGTTTTGTGCATGTTCCTCTGTTTTTTCAACGTTGAAGCCATATTTGTTCAACAGGTATGGATATGGAGACTTGCACAAGAAAGACGATGATTTTGAGAAACGCCTCTTCGAGAGTCTCTTCTTGTTTGTCCGTCTTGAATCCATGATGGAAGGAGGATGTTCGGATTCTGATGAATACAGCATCTGCGGAAGCCAGAATCAGGCTAAAGACAAGCTCGGAGATTGGAACAAGGACGAGAATGTGGCGACGTTTGATACGTTTGACTCGATAGAGTCGATAGGGCCGCCGGTGAAAAGAGTGAGCCACACGGTGACGGCGTCGAGCCAGATGAGCGGTGGAGTAGACGAGCAGGAGTTCATAAATAGGTGTCGTGACGCGGGAGTGGTGCATATAATGGGAAACACGGTGGTTCGAGCGAGGAGGGAAGCGAGGTTCTACAAGAAGATAGCCATTGATTATGTGTATGCGTTTCTTAGGAAGATTTGTAGAGAGCATAGTGTTATCTTCAATGTTCCTCAGGAGAGCCTTTTGAACGTTGGTCAAATTTTCTATGTATAAATGACATATGTGTATATATATGCATGTGTTGTTTTATCCCTGTTTGTATGTAATGATGTCTATCATGTTGTATAGTTTATCAAAATTTTGTATAGTTTCATCCCGCAACAAAAATCTATAGATACAAAACTTGATTTGAGGCAAGCTCTTCAGGAATGGAAAGACACAGAGACAAGAAAATATAAATTTCTTACCAAATCCATTATGCATTTCGATTGGAAGAGAACTATACTAATCCACAGTAAAAATGGATAAATCAAAACATATATTTTATGCAAATGTATTATACCAAAAAAAATCACATCATATATAAAATAGATTATTCTCTGGGGAGCTTGACAATCGGCTCAATGAGACAAACATCTGTCTTATCCCCAAGAAGACAAAACTTGTGACCATTGCTGACTACCGTTCGATAAGCCTCTGTAATGTTGCATACAAGATAATTTCTAAGGTCATGGTTCGACGAATGAAGCCTCTTATGCCGGGCCTCATCTCTGAGTCGCAGTCGGCGTTTGTGAAAGGGCGCCTTATCTCCGACAACATCCTTATTGCCCACGAAATGCTCCACGCACTAAAGACCAGAGATAGTTGCTCCAAGCACTTTATGGCGATCAAGACTGATATGACAAAGGCTTATGACAGGCTGGAGTGGCCATTCCTCCGAAAAGCTTTGTTAGCGCTGGGTTTTAATGAACATTGGGTCATGTTAATCATGCGCTGTGTCACAACTGTTTCATATTCTGTCCTCATTAATGGTCAGCCGTTTGGAAAGATCAAGCCTTCTCGCGGGATCAGGCAGGGAGACCCCATGTCACCTTATATCTGTTCATCATGTGCTCTGAGATCCTAGTCCAACTCCTTCAACAAGCGGAATCTCAAAAAGGGATAACAGGTCTAAAGGTGGCAGCTGCCTCCCCAGCAATAACTCACCTATTATTCGCTGATGACAGCCTGTTCTTCTGCCGAGCAAATAACGATGAGGCGGACCATCTTTTGGACATCATCAACGCTTATTGTGTAGCCTCAGGACAAAGCGTCAACCAGGATAAGTCAACTATTGTGTTTGGAAAAAAACTACCGACGGATCGCAAGTTGAGCCTCAAGATTCGGTTAAGGATCCCAAACGATGGAGGAGGTGGTTTATATCTAGGACTCCATGAGTCTTTTTCAGGCTCCCGAGTTGCTATTCTTCGATCTCTCACAGAAAAACTATCCCTAAGAGTTAATGGTTGGCGCTCTAAGTTCTTGTCCCAGGCGGGGAAAGAAGTTATGCTTAAGGCTGTTGCTATGGCAATGCCGACCTTCACAATGTCGTGCTTCAGGATCCCAAAAACCGTTTGCGCGGAGATGATTTCTATTATGGCGAGATTCTGGTGGCAAAAGAATGAAGAGACCAGAGGAATCCATTGGGCTGCATGGCCAAAGATCAGCATTCCGAAAAAAGAAGGGGGGCTTGGGTTCAGGGATATCGAGTGTTTCAACACGGCCCTTCTGGGGAAGCAGCTGTGGCGAATGCTTCTGCACCCTGATTCCCTTCTTGCCCAAGTATTCAGAGGAAGATATTTCAAAGACAGCTCCCCTCTTTTTGCAAAATTGGGATCTCGACCGTCTTATGCTTGGAGAAGCTTATTCTCTGCACAAGCAATTCTTCGTGAGGGCTGTGAGAGTCGTGGGAGCAGGGGAGAGCATTCGGCTATGGGAAGACCCCCCAGATCGGCTCTCCCTTTGGTGAACAATAACCTGGTCCTAAATGATCTTCTTTTGCAAGCAGGAAGAGGCTGGGATCTGAACAAAGTTGCAATCGCGATTCACCCTGAAGATGTTCAGCTTGTAACCTCGGTTAGCCTGGGCTCTGCCTCCTCTGATGGTCTGGTTTATACTCGGTTAAATCCGCCTACTGGGCTACAGTCCATGTTCTGAATGAAAACAATCTGGATCTCCCCGTTTTCGGACCAACCTTAAATCCTCTGTTCACCGCGGTTTGGAGCTTTGAAACTTTTCCCAAGCTAAAGAATTTCCTTTGGAGATGCCTGTCAAATAACTTCGCTGTGGTAGCAAATTTGGCCTATAGGCACATGGCTTTGGATGCGAGTTGTCAGCGTTGTGGTGCATCCAAAGAATCCATTAATCATGTCTTCTTTGAGTGTCCTTACGCATGATTGGTCTGGTCTTTATCCCATTGTGCATCTCTGTTCCGAAACGGTTTCTCCGAATCTATATATGCAAATTTTGCAGTTTTTTTAACTGAGAATATAGACACCGACTCAGACAGAGACCTCTTGCTTTTAGTCCCTTGGATCTTATGGCGGTTGTGGAAAGCTCGAAACAGCCTTTTGTTTTCGTCTGTGGATGAGCCAGCTACACAATCCCTGCTGAGAGCTCGAGAGGACTTGGAAAACTGGAAAGCAGGATTGGCCTATGAGGATGACACTTTATGTGAGGCTAATCCCACACCTCAATTAACCCTTAATATTGATTTGTTGACAGGACAAGGCTGGACGTTATGTTCAGTGGATGGATCGTGGGAGGCGTCTCGTTTATCTTGTGGACTGGGCTGGATCATACTGGTGGGTGGAGAAGCAGGGGCAAGATTGGGATCGATGGCCATCCCCAATGTCCCATCGGCTCTCTTCACAGAGGCGGAAGCTTTTCGGTGGGCCGTTCAATGCCTCAGTCAGACTCCCCACCGGAAAGTTCACATTTTCTCGGACTGCAAAGATGTCATTTCGGCCCTTCATGATCCTGCTGCTTGGCCGAGTTTGGCTCCCCTGGTTTATGAGATCCTTGATTTAGGTCAACGGTTTGAAGAGTTTGAGTTTTCTTATCGGCCCCGGAGGAGTAACCAAGTTGCAGATGTTCTTGCACGAGCTGCTAATCAGCTGCAAACTTATATACCTTCCCTTGACTTTGTAATTCCTAGCTGGCTACAGCTTTTTATTCAGGCTGATTTGCAAAACAGTGTACTCTCTATTTGAAGGTATAAATTAGTATTTGTGTCAAAAAAAAATATAAAATAGATTGACAATTTATTGAAAGAAAGACTCCCGAGTACAGAAAAAAGAAGAGTCAAGTCCCTTTGTACCAAAACCAATCATTTACTTACACTCAACAATGATAATGGCTATACAAATATGAATATGTGCTTTTAAGGTTTCTTGTACAAATCAACACAGTAGTGTTTCACCTTGAAACGAACACTCTCAAATCCGAAAGAAGCAGAAAGGATATATTTTATACACAAAACCATTTTTTTTTTTACGAATAAACAGATAGATTACTTGTGGATTTGGTGGTTGGCGGCGTGCGCTTTGGTCTGGGCCGCAGAGGAGGACATGGTACGGAGACGTCTGGCTATCTCCGGGAACGAAGGTCGAACAAATGGGTCAGGAGCCCAACACTGCTCCATTAGCATCCTCCATTCCGGGTCACAGTAGCTTGGCACGTTTGGTCTCAATGTATTATTCACTATGCCTCCTACAATTTTTTTTTTTATTCACAGAAGCAACAAATGGTTAAAAGATTCACACTACCATTTGATTACGATTTACAGAAAATTGTAAAGCCAGTACTGAATGTGCTGCCTAATTGTACGACACAACCTTGTAGGTGAAGAAAAGAAACGGAGAGAGAATGAGAGAAGAGACAGGCAATTTACCGATTATTGCCCCGTAATGCATATTGGCGTAGGGTTCCTCACCAGTAAGAATTTCCCACAAGACGATTCCGAAAGAGAACACATCAACCTGTGAGTAAATGATGTATCCACGGAGAAACATTAGAAAATTCAATAAAAAAAAACTGATAGAAACTGTGTTCATCTTCCAACAACTAATTTAAGAGCATTAGGTTTCATACCTTTTCAGAAACTTTGCTGCTGCTGCCACTAAGTAGCTCGGGAGCCATCCAAGGGAGGGTTCCCCTTACACCGCCAGTGACCAAAGTGTTTCTTTTTATCTTTGACAGACCAAAATCACCAACCTGAATAAACCAGCATCTTCTTTGTTACAATTACAAAACAGTATGACAATGTTGCATCACTATGTTCTCCAACTGTACTAGAAAATCACCTTGCATATCGGACGGGCAGGATCCTTTAAGTTGACAAGCAAGTTGTCACACTTTAAATCGAAATGCACTATGTTCTTTGAGTGCAAATATTCCATCCCAAAAGCTGCATCCATTGCAATGATAAGTCGCTTACGGCGATCAATCTGCCTGTAATTTCCCAAATGTGAATTGGTATACAGCTAGAGTTGCTTTTAGGAAGCACGGAACCCGACGAGCTGTGTAAATAGTTACCTGTTGCTGAGCAGAACATGTCTAAGAGATCCATTGACCATGTACTCTGTCACTGTAGCTAAAGTTCCTCCCGGCCCATCTTTCACTACGCCGTAAAATGCCATAACATTTGGATGATGAAGCTTCGAAAGAATTTCAGCTTCATGCCAGAACTCCGAGGTCTGAAATTTTCAGTCACTGGTTGGTGAAACTGGAAATAAAATTAAAGTAATGCACTTTCTCGAGAGATTCTACAAGCATAGCCAACTTGTTGCATATAATAATCATCTAATAACCGCTTCAGGCAAAAGAAAAACGGACAACAAGAAGCTCGGTTCTGCGGTCAGATAGTATTAGTGTTTTCTACGAGTACCCTGTAGCAGACAAATAATGTGATTTGGGAGAACCACGGGGTGGCAAATGTACTTATATAAACCTCAGACACCCCAACTCCTTGAGAAAGAAAGCTCACCAATCTCTCTTGTTCAGATGAACGACCAATAAAACAGCTCCTTTTTATTCGCTTGATAGCAACATCAGTACCTCTCCATTTTCCATGATAAACAGTTCCAAAGGTACCAGAACCAAGCTCCTTCAGTTCTTCCAAGTCGTCATTTTTAATGACCTGGAACAGAAAAATACATGGATGCAATCATTTCATTTTTCTCTATCAGTGAGAAAACCAGGAGCAAGATTGACAATAATAGATTACTAAAGCTCCAATGATTTCAGCTGCCACTTGGGATATGAACTACTGTAGTCTAGTCTATAAGCACCATACATTATGCTGTTTCTACAAAATTCCTTAAAACAAGAAAATACCAAAAACAGAAAAGACAGCTAAAGCATGTATTGGAAAGTCATAACTTCGTTGCTAGAATATGTGTATTACTAATGAGTAATACTTCATTGTACGAAAGCCATCTTTTAAAATCATCCAAACAATTATTCAGTCCCTCGGATGTGATACTGTTCAGTTCAGTAATCGATTGTGGAGCAAATGCAACACCTTGTAAACATGTTAACTTGTTAACCCATAAACTGACAAATGCATACCTGCAGAGACCTGATGCTACTGTCCGCGGCCACAAGGTCAATAAGAGGAACTCCAGTATTCTACATACCCAAGTTTTATAGAAATTATAAAATAGTTGAAATATGTTTTTTTTTTTGCCAGTAGAGAAACTTTTTAAAAAATTTTCATATATAGGTTGAAAACAGTAAGCGTACCACAGTTGCATCTGTGCTTTCAGCACCTTTGGACTGTGACTGACCGTAATCTTCTGGCGTGTCTACTGTGTTCGAATCAGCTACAGCAGTGGTAGACACATCCGGCTGGATATCTCCTTTAAAGTGGATTTGTAGATTTAACTGAGTTGGAGCAACTTTCTCAGACTGCAATGGTGGGTAGCTATAATCAATAGGAACTCCGTCGGTGTTAGTAAGGGAAGTGGGAAATCCAGGGTGGTCCTGATCCATAAGGGATAGATCCTTCCTCTCAAACTCACCCTGTGCTAAATTTCGAAAATACGACCAATTTTTAGGGTCCAGATTCTGAACATTTAAACTCACTCCACCTCCTTCAGCATGCAGTGGCCCTAATCCAGGGAGGTTTAGAGAATCTTTCGCTTTCAATATATCAGTAAGAAAATCACGAGGAAACCTATCATTTATATCGACAACTATATCCCCGTTCTCAATGTGTCCTAGTGAAACAGCCTTGACTGAAGTCTCTGGCTGACTTACGTGCTCCGGCGCATTAGGTTCCAAGTTTCTCGTTTCAAACTGTGAGATACTACCCTCGACTGTCCAGAGGCTTTCAGGAGTTGGTCTTATTGGTGCGGTAGAGTAAACATTCTGGGACTCCATATTTGCTTCCGGAAAAGTTTCAGCTGACTCGCTGATAGGCAGGAATGCATCTGAAGTTAGTTGAGCCATAACAAATTGAGAACCAAGGGAATCATCAGATTTCGACAAACGACTAGTTTCTGCTGGATCACGAAGAGTGCGCTCAGAATGAAAAACCCTTTGATGAATCACAGGCTGCTCGACATTACTCACATTAGATGAATCACCATCTGAAGTAACCAGCCCAGATGCAGAGAATCCTCCAGGCAGACAAAACTGATTGTCCTGATTGATTTTCATGCCTTCACTTGCTGTATCTAAGGCAGCTGTTTTCGGGACATAGTCCTGGGATGCTCTAAGACTTCTTTCTGAATAAACAGTGGAAGTTGGATCTGGGGTTGAACTGGATATTTGCATGGAAATAGGAGCTTCTTCCTTGAGGGTGTGATCTGGGACCATAGAATCACTAGAAACAGAGGAGATGGAATACTCACTGACCTTTGGGGTGGAGTGTTCTCTCCTCATCTTTGGCTCCTTTGCAGAAGGATTGTTCTCAACATGGTCCTGGGATTTTTTAAGACTTTTCTCTAAACAGGCTGAAGAACTTGGACCTGGTGTTAAATTGGATATTTGTGTGGCAACTGGAGCTTCTTCCTTCAGGACGTGATCTGGGACTATCAAATTACTCGACTTAGCGGAAACAGTATAGTCACTGACCCTTGGGTTTGAGGCTTCTCTCCTCATTGTTGGCTCCTGTGCCGAAAGATTGCTCTCAACAGTAGATACATTAGCAGGATCATAACTTTTCTGAAATGATTCATCTCTTCTCATTTTGGTCTCTTTTGATGAAGCTTCTGGATCTTGTATATGAAAGATCTGCTCCTCATGCAAAATTCCTTGCTCAGGTTTGTGTGGGTACTGAGGCACCAGACTTTCAAGAGGTGTTTCAAGATTTACAGAATAAGGGACATAATGAGGCTGTGATTGAACATGCAAAGGAGCAGACCCCTTCTCATCTTTATAGGCTATGCTTGCCATGTGAGCTGACGTGTAAACTTGGTGGTTACCAAGTCCGGTGAAGTGTGACTGCTGTCCTAGATAAGGCTGTGAAAGTGGCTCATTTCCAGTAGAAAAACCTGTTACAGGTTGAGAAGTTTGGCTCGCTGATAAAGATTCATTACCTGCCAAGGGAGGGACCGAAGCTAATGCTGGTTCTGTGGCGGCTCGACTGATCTCAGTATCATTATTCCTTTGAAGTAGTTCATCCAAATTGTTCCCGGGAGCACTTATTCCAAGGGAATTTATTCGTGAACTTCGATTCATCCCATTGACAGCAACAACATACTGAACCTCAGAATCACCCTCTGCGGCTTCCAAACCAAACTGACCCTCCTCTATATCACTGCTTGAAAACAAGAACATCCTGGGCTTCTCAGATCCTCCATTACCAAACACATTGCATTCCTCCATCATGTTTTGTAAATCCTCATCAGAAGATACAGAGACTAGGGCATCGAGATCCTCGCCTGGCAGCTGATATTTTATGGTACGTGCTTCAGGGAACATATCTGACATTTTATGCATGAGTTCTTGGAAAGAAACAGCCTTGCCAATCCGTATGATACGCGTTTCACCGCCTACATATCTAAGTTTCTGATCTCTGGGGCGGGGTATGATTTTACCACCAAAACTACATAAGAACTTCGCCTGATTCAAAGAGCTATCAGAAGCTCTAGAAGAAAGCCTTTGACCAGTATCATTTTTTGAAGAAATAACTGGGGCTGACTGGACCAATTCATGATAGCTCTTATCTTCAATTCTAGAAGGGGGTTTCCTCTCTTGCTCAAAGGTATGACGTTTTTCTGCTGTGTTAAGCACTGTGGTGTTAGAGTCACTCTCCGACATCGGAAGAACCATTCCCATAGCATTTAAGTTAACAGAAACAGGCCTACCAGTAGGCTCACCATACACATTTGGGATGAGTTGCGGTTTCATAATTACCCTATCTCTCATAAACTCAAAAGCAAATTCTTCACCAGTCTGTATCGAGTAGTTCAGCACTGGCCGAGCTGGGGTCGAAATAGCATAATCTGGAGGTCGTACATTGGTGTTAATATTAGTTGACGAATCGTGGGAAAACCTTTGATTCACGGAGCCAAGCACCTCATCTCTATGGTCAGGGGCAGTATACCGAACGTGTTCATAACCCTTTGCTTGATCCATGTTTTCTTTGTCAAGGTGTCTATCCATCTAGTTCATCAGCTCCATCGAAGAGACTTGGAGGTGACATATTATGATCATGGCCCAAGTCAAATCTTTGCATACGCATCCTTCGTATATACTTACGGTTTTGGCTGCAGAATAGGACTTCTAACACGAATAACTCAAACTCTCATGAGCTGCCTGAAATGGGAGAAGAGAAAATTTAACTAAAGCATCGAACATATTCAGGGAAAAAAGAGAAAAGCACAGTAGCTAAACTCAGGACTGGAAACAGCTAGAATATTCCCTTAGCCATCCCGGTCACTTTCGCTATATAAACCTATAAAAATCACTACAGAGCAGAGACAGATCATGCCGAGCAAACGCATATCTAGGAGTAATAGTGCATACTAGTTTCATCCATGAAAGTAGCTGAAGTGTCTACTCTCCTGAGGGTTTCAACTATCTAACGCACAAGAATCTGCCTTGTCTACAAAACCACAATTAAGTAGCATGAATCGCTGAACTGAAATAAATCGACTTCACCTAACTATTAGCGAACCCACTCTATCTCCCACAAAAAAAAACACCAACGGATCAATATATGGAGCTCAAAACAAAATCAAATCAAGTCCGAGAAATAAGAGTCCCTGCAAAAAGTTTTGCCTAAAATCCCAAACCTCAAACTAAACAAATACGCGTTTCTGGAACAAAAACTGAGCTAAAACCTCTAGACCCAACAAAAACAAAAGCCGATCGAGCTCAAAAACCCACTGAAACTCTGAATAATGCAAGATCTGAGTATCATTAGGATATACACCCAAAATTCAAGCGTAAACACATCGGATCCAGAGATTTTCCAGAGTAAATGATCAGAAATAAAAACAGCAGAAACCTAAACGAAGACGAGTAAGAAAGAAGAAGAGAAGTTGAGCAAAGGCTTACCAGAGAAAGCGCCACCAGAGACTGATGGGTCCTTAGTTTGACGATCGATGAGTTGGAGGAGAAGACAAGTCCTTAATCTCTCTTCTAATTTGGACATTCCAAATTATATTCTTCAGAGAAAAAAACTGTGCGTGCCAAAAAAAAATCGATATGTAATTATTATTGATATTCATTCTGAATAAATCGATCATTTACACGTAAGAAACTTACGTCATCTACATATGATAGTCTTTGTATAATTTACCATTCCGATCCAATAAAGTTTTATTTTTTACTAATTGGTTGCCACTTTTGCTTAAGTTAGTAGTTAATGAGGCCATTTTGGGGGAAACAAAAAGCTTTTTCGAGATATTCCAGGCGAAATTACAGGTGTAATCTAACTGTCAAAGCCATAATTAATCAATAGAATATTTCCACCTGACGCAAATAAAAATATTATTAGATATTTTCATAAGAAAATTATATCCTTAAAAAAAATTATTCCGCAAAATCTTACGTTTAAAAAAAAAAAAATCCGCAAAATCTTAAAAACCTAAACAGAGCCAAACACTACTACACTCACACTGTTGCGAAATCAAACAGCTATGCTCAGCTCCGCCGCCACCGCCACCGCCACCGCCGCTTCAGTGAGTTCTCGCTCCGGTGAATTTCTCTGCGGCTTTATTCGCAGGAAAACGGTCGCGTCTTATCGTCCTTCACAGCCTGTGAGTTCTCGTCTGTGTGTGGACTCTGGTCTTCGTGTCTTTGTTTCACGTTCTGCTAAGCTTTATAAGAATAGTGGAATTTTCTTTGAGCAGGTCTACTGTACGTCGCTTCGTCCGAGTCTCGTCGCGGTTCGAGCCATGGCGGAGTCTCAGACAGCTCCGAGGAATCCGCCGCACTCCTCGAGCTCCTCTGGTTGCTTTTTTGTTTTGCTGCAATTTCGTATTCAGAGATTTCGATTTCAATTACCGCTTTCTAATTATAATCTTGGCATGTCTGCATCAGGAAAAAAGCAAGCTTTGATATCTTTATCTGACAAGAAGGATTTGGCTTCTCTTGGCAACGGTCTGCAAGAGCTGGGGTATGTTTTCTTCACAACTCTTTAACTTAGAATTTGAGTTCTCTTTATATCGTAAATGTATTATCCGTTTTAAATGATTCCTTTTTCATCTTATATATGGACGTAGATACACTATTGTTTCTACTGGAGGAACTGCCTCTACTTTAGAGAATGCTGGAGTCTCTGTGACTAAAGTGGAGACGCTTACTCATTTTCCAGAAATGGCAAGTGATTTTTTTTTCTTCTCTTAAGCTCGTGGCTGTTACTTAAGTTTTGATCCTGTGTTCTGAATTCTGATTAATACTTCTTCAAAGATTTTGTCAAAATGAATTGTGACTTTTTTCAATGACGATACCGTTGTTTTGTTAAGTTTGGTATATTAATCTTAGTTCTCCTTTTGTTATTTTTGTTTTCTTGTCGAAAAGCTTGATGGCCGTGTGAAGACTTTGCACCCAAACATCCACGGTGGTATCCTTGCTAGAAGAGATGTGGAGCATCATATGGAAGCTCTTAATGAGCATGGGATAGGTGGATTTTGACGTTTGATGTTTCCTCTATTTTCTAAGGTTGAGATTAAGTCATCGGTAGTGTCTCCTCTATGCTAAACTGCTCTTTTGCTTCTTCTTTCTTTTGTATTCGATCATTCGATGACAGGTACATTTGATGTGGTGGTTGTCAATTTGTATCCATTCTATAGCAAAGTTACTGCTCCTGGTGGGATCAGTTTTGAGGATGGGATTGAGAACATCGACATTGGTGGTCCTGCTATGATTAGAGCAGCCGCTAAGGTAATACATATATATATATATATATATATATATGCATGTGAGAGTTATTCTTTATGTTCATTTCAAGATTATAAATGTATTTTTTTCTATGTTGTTGGACAGAACCACAAAGACGTTCTCATTGTTGTTGATTCAGAGGATTATCAAGCTGTTTTAGAGTATCTCAAAGGAGGACAGAGCGACCAACAATTCCGCAGAAAACTTGCGTGGAAGGCTTTTCAGCATGTTGCTGCTTATGATTCCGCGGTTTCAGAATGGCTATGGAAGCAGACTGAAGGAAGTATGCTAAAAATAAACTTGTGTTCTAAAATCATGATATCTTGTCTGTCCACTGGCAATTGGCGACTTACATTGATTGATATTCATGGCTTTCGCAGAAGAGAAGTTCCCTCCCAGCTTTACAGTTCCGCTTTCACTTAAGAGTTCTCTTCGTTACGGTGAAAACCCTCATCAAAAGGCTGCATTTTATGTTGATAAGAGCCTTGCTGAAGTGAACGCTGGGGGTATTGCCACAGCGATTCAGCACCATGGAAAGGTAATAATTATGTACCTATCATAGTCGTAATTTGTAAAAGTATGTTACTTTCAGTTTTTGGTTTTGGTTGAATCTATCAGTAATCATTATCCTCACTTTTCCAGCCATAAGATAGTCCTTTTTTCTTTCTGTGAGCAGGAAATGTCATACAACAACTATCTTGATGCTGACGCTGCGTGGAATTGTGTGTCAGAATTTGAAAATCCGACATGTGTAGTCGTGAAGCACACAAATCCGTGTGGTGTGGCCTCTCGGGATGATATTCTTGAGGCTTACCGGCTAGCTGTAAAAGCTGACCCAGTTAGCGCCTTCGGTGGTATTGTAGCCTTCAATGTTGAAGTCGATGAGGTAAATAAACTGGTCTTGTCCCATAGTGTATTCAACTGTTTAGTGATCTGTTATATGTCTCTAGGTTCTGGCAAGGGAGATCCGAGAGTTCAGGAGCCCAACAGACGGAGAAACTAGAATGTTTTACGAGATCGTGGTTGCTCCAAAGTACACTGCTAAAGGTCTTGAAGTCCTCAAAGGGAAATCGAAAACTTTGAGGATCCTCGAAGCTAAAAAGAATGACCAAGGGAAGCTATCGCTCAGACAGGTTGGTGGCGGCTGGTTAGCTCAAGACTCAGACGACATAACTCCAGAAGACATCAGTTTCAGTTCTGTCTCAGAAAAAACTCCAACTGAAAGCGAATTTGCAGACGCTAAATTTGCCTGGCTTTGCGTTAAGCATGTCAAGAGCAATGCCATTGTGATAGCTAAGGTTGGGAGTTTTTTTCTCTCTGATTCCCTTTTCTTTTTCTGTTTCTATAAATTAATCTGATTGTTGGTTTCTTTGGGTGAAGAACAACTGTATGCTAGGGATGGGAAGCGGACAGCCAAACCGAGTAGAGAGTCTGAGAATAGCTTTCAGGAAAGCTGGTGAAGAAGCCAAAGGTGCTGCCTTGGCCAGTGATGCATTCTTCCCATTTGGTACTCTACTTCTTATTCTACATAAACCATTCTTCTGTTTGAAATGACTCATCCATCAAATCAACGGATTTGTTCTCCGATCTGAGTAGTACATTTGAAATAGTTAAAGATGAACCAGAAGGGCCAAAGCCTGTAATGCCGAAAATTCACTGGTATTGCAGAATGTTTTCTAAGTTTAGGTTTGTTTTTCTTGTATGAATCACAGCATGGAAAGATGCTGTGGAAGAGGCCTGCGAGAAGGGAATAGGAGTGATAGCAGAACCTGGAGGAAGTATTAGAGACCAAGACGCCATTGATTGCTGCAAAAAATATGGAGTCTCTCTGCTCTTCACCAACGTTAGACATTTCCGCCATTGATGATGGGATCATCAAATTTTGCTCTTATAAAACATCAAAGAGATTCTGAAGAAGAAAAACCCACCAAACAAAAAAAAAGTGGGAAATGTTGTAACAATAATTCGAGCTCGTTCGACTTTTTTGTATGATTAGAACATGAGATCTGTTTGGTCTGATAAATGTGTTCTTGAATTTGACAATTTGTTGACCCAAAAATCATATTTTTCTCAACACCCAAAAACTGAATTGGATGTGTATATATATCTATCCAACTCAAATTAGAGAGAGAAAGTCGACGACAGTGGATAGAGAAAGAGAGAGAAGAGAGATGGCGACAGGGAAAGTGGTGATAGAGAGAGTCGGAGGAAGATCTACGGCTACGAGTTGCTTCTCTAAGTATCCTCTTAAGTTCATACTTCCTGGCAAGGTCTCTCTCTCTCTCTCTCTCTATGAATTATCTATTCAAAGATTCAGTTGTTAGATTCCCGATAGTGAAAGGCGAAACTGAACTTATTTCAGGTAGCTCCTGCCGGAACTGACGTTGTCTGGATTTACAGCATCACCTATGGCGGCGGCATTGTCTCTGTATCTCCCTCCTTCTCTCTCTCTCTCCTGTCTCTCACTGAATTTGTCAATCGAATCAAACAAGTTCATGCTCAATTTATGATAGGGAGATTCGATTTCATGTGAATTCACCATTGATGATGGATGCACTGCAGTGCTTACAACGCAGTCTTCTACTAAGGTTGAATCAAACATTCTGTCCTTAAATTCAAATTAGGTCCTTTTTATCAATATCTCTTTGAATTGGATACTAATCCTACTTGGTTGATATTTTGGCGACTTGTATCTTGTGATTTATCATACAGGTATACAAGGCAATAGGATCAAAGTGTTCTGAACAAACACTGGAAGTAATGTTTCCCTCACATTTCTGCTAGAATCATTTGAGCTGTGCTGCAATAGAATAGGACCCTTTTCTTTGATTCCTGCTCCTGATTGATCTTTCCCGGTTTGTGATAGAAAGTGTTTTCATTTCGTTGTGTACAGTAGGCGAGAATCGGGAGTGAAGCTCTTTTGGTTGTGATTCCAGATCCAGTGACTTGCTTCTCCACTGCCCGTTACTATCAGAAACAGTTGTTTAGATTGGTTTCAGACTCTAATCTAGTTCTCGTGGACTGGATCACAAGCGGGCGTCACGCAAATGGTGAAAAATGGGATTTCGAGCTCTATAAGAGCATTAACAATATCTACCTGGAAGATGATGAACCTTTATTCCTTGACACAGTAATTACTAATCTCATACCCACTTTCAGATTTATAGAGAGAACTTTTTACCTTGACCAAGTAAATCCCTTCTTGCAAATCTTGTATGTAGTATCTATAGAACATTCATGACTGAGAGATTAGACCTTACTTTGGTAATGGTTTTGTTTACTGCAGGTGCTACTAGAGAAGAGGAGCATCCAAAGCATAGCCGAACGGATGCAAGACTATCAGGCCATAGCAATGGTCATACTCTTCGGGTAGAATTCGTGCTTTCTTCATGTACTAATACTTGAGAAGAGATAAGAGCACATATTATTATTCTCTATGAGAAAAAAAAATGGATATTTGCTTAATATGTTTGGCAATGGATCAAGGCCAAAGCTGGGGGAAATCCAAAAACAAGTCCAAGAAAACGTGAAGAATATGATGTCGGAACAGTTACAGATATCTTATGGTTCTCGGAGACACAATTCTGAGTCAAGCTCTCGAAGTGGCTTCATGAAACCAGAGTTCATAGCTTCCTGCAGTACTTTCGGCCCTGAGGTTAAATACCATGCTTTGTTTCCCACTCTCTAAAGACCTAAATTCTAATTTCTTACATCAATCAAGAAACCATATATTGGTCATATACTCGTATATTCATGGCTAGACTTACTGATCAATGTTGGTGTAAACTTTTGCAGGAAAAAGGAGTTGTGATTCGAATAGCTTCGGATTCTACAGAGTCAGTCTACAACTTCTTGAGGCAACAATTGGCTAAGCTGGAACCACTTCTTGGTCAATCTCCCTATGCTTGACTCTTTACTTTTCTTTTAAGTGATTCCCCAAAAAAAAAAAAAAAGAAAAAAAAAACAAAGATAATCCACTGAACCGAACAAATGGATGTTACAGTTGGGATTAAACCGAACGGAGCTTGTTTTTAATTAGTAGGGTTTATTGGAAAATTAGTGAGCCCTAGTGTTCTGGGTCTGTCTTCATCTTCTTCAAAGCATACATTTTTTTTGTTTTTCTCTCTCTGCAATTTTCTAGCTAATGCAATCTCGCGCATGGTCGCGGCTGAGAAGTTACTACATAAGAGCATCGGTACTACCCATATCAGACCATGTTAGATCCGAGCGACTATTTAATCTCGTACGTTCGATTTCGTCTTCCAGCCATTCCCGAATCCCAAGACCCGAATGGCTGATTAAGAAACTGTGCAAAGAAGGTCGAATCGCAGAGGCACGAAAGGTGTTCGACAGATTACCTCAGAGAGATGAGTACACATGGACTGATGTGATCACTGGTTATATTAAGCTTGGGAATATGAGAGAAGCTAGAGAACTGTTCGATAGAGCGGATGCTAGGAAAAATGTGGTGACTTGGACAGCCATGGTTAGTGGGTACTTGAGAGCTAAGCAGTTTTCTGCGGCTGAGATGCTTTTCCAAGAAATGCCAGAGAGAAATGAAGTTTCTTGGAATACTATGATTGATGGGTATGCTCAGAGCGGGAGAATCGATAAGGCCCTGGAGCTGTTTGATGAAATGCCTGAGAGAAACACTGTTTCTTGGAACACACTGATTAAAGCGTTGGCACAGCTTGGGAGGATACAAGAGGCAATGAATCTATTCGAAAGAATGCCTACAAGGGATGTCATTTCATGGACTGCTATGGTCGATGGATTGGGAAAGAACGGTAAGGTAGATGAAGCGAGACGAGTTTTCGATTGTATGCCTGAAAGAAACACCATTTCTTGGAATGCAATGATCACAGGTTATGCACATAACAATAGGATAGAAGAAGCTGACCAACTCTTTCAAGTGATGCCCGAAAGAAACTTTGCTTCATGGAATACGATGATCACAGGGTTTATACGGAACGGGGAAATAAACAGGGCATGTGGTTTATTCGATCGGATGCCTCAAAAGAATGTTATATCCTGGACCACGATGATTACAGGGTACGTGCAAAACAAAGAAAACGAAGATGCGCTGAAAGTTTTCTCAAATATGTTAAGGGATGGCTGTGTTAAGCCAAATGAAGGAACTTATGTGAGTATTTTAAGCGCATGTAGTGACATGGCTGGGCTTGTGGAAGGGCAGCAGATTCACCAGCTGATATCTAAGTCAGTCCACCAAAGGAACGAACTTGTGACTTCAGCGATTATTAACATGTACTCAAAGTGCGGTGAATTGATTGCCGCCAGGAAGATTTTCGATGCCGGGCTAGTAAGCCAAAGGGATTTAATATCATGGAACAGTATGATTGCGGTTTATGCACACCACGGACGTGGAAAAGAAGCAATTGAAATGTATGATCAGATGAGGAAACACGGTTTTAAACCAGGTGAGGTGACCTATCTGAACTTGCTATCTGCTTGCAGCCACGCCGGGTTGGTAGAGAAAGGAATGGAGTTCTTTGAGGAGCTCGTGAGAGATACGTCACTTTCTCTGCGAGAAGATCACTATACGTGTCTTGTGGATCTCTGTGGTCGAGCTGGTAGATTGAAAGATGTTTTGAAGTTCATCAACGGTGTCGATGCTAAGCCTTCGAAATCTGTCTATGGAGCGCTCTTATCCGCTTGTAAAGTACACGGGGAAGTGAGTATAGCTAAGGAGGTAGTGAAGAAGGTTTTAGAAACAGGTTCGGATGATGCTGGAACTTATGTAATGATGTCTAATATATACGCGGCGAGTGGTAAAACGGTGGAAGCTGCATTAATGAGAATGAAGATGAAAGAGAGAGGGCTAAAGAAACCGCCGGGTTGCAGTTGGATTGAGATCGGGAAGCAGAAGCATAATTTTGTAGTTGGAGATTTGTCTCATCCTCGGTTTGAAGCTCTTGATTGGGTAGTATCTGTTCTTAACAACAAAATGAGGAAGAACAAGAACATGACTTCAGAAGCGGAAGAATATGAGCTCTTGTGTATTTGAATTCCTTTCTGCATACGGGAGAGTACTTTATCATTTTTTCCGTCTGATTTGATAGTTTAACATACTGAATATTCTCCCATTCATTGTTCTTGGTTATATAAACCTGTTGGGTGTGTCAGGTTTTGTTATTGTTCCAATAAAGAAGAGTATAACATATCCAGCATTGAAAGAGACTACTATCGACTACATCCCTCTCTCCTGCCCGATTAAGTTCATATATGGAGAACAAACTCAACAACAAAAACAGAAACAAAAGAGAAACAAACCAAAAAACAGAAACAAAGAAGATGGTCAAAGAAAAAAAAAAATCAGAGGGAGATCTCACATGGTGCGTGAAACGTTCTTCCCCTACAAATGGCTTCTAGATTTTCTCCCGCGTACGAGCACAGCGGTGACACTTCCACACCTGTTTTAAGTTATGATCGTTACATAGCAATGCTCAATCTACATTTCCTTTTGCCTTTCGTTTGGATTTTTCAGTTTAGAAATATAACACACTGTATTGGAACCAAACTCGGTTCCGTTTGATTAGATTTTTAATTGAAGTTGGGGCGTCAGTTGTTTTTCCGTTTAATTTAGTAAAGAAAACAAATGAAGATATGAGTTAAATAGATGTTTACCAGTTGCATATAAAGGAACGGAATGTGTTAGAAATCCACCAGCAGCTATGACCCAACGTGTGTGCAGCCGCAGAACCAAAAGTCTCGCGCTTTCTGGCGTGTCGAAGTTCGACCCGTTTGCATTCTTCACCGGTGCAAATTCTTCCTCCCTCAACACCTGCAAAGGCAAGAAAACACGCAGAAACAAAACAAAAAAATTGTAATCTTTTACAATTAACTGAACGCAAGTATCGGTTTTGATGGTTTTCATAAGATACCTCGAAGAGTGCAGTTGAAGGAGCATACGGAAAGCAATCAAATATGAACTGTTCTAATTTCACTCCCTCTGTGAAGCCATTTATAGACGGTATCTTCTTCTCTGCCACATGGTAACTGCAAGAGTTCTAATATCAGATATTATGAATATGTTAAATATTTTCGTATATATTGCAGGATATGATTACAGTAGAAGCATCTCTCACACGCTGTCTTTTTCCAGCCCATTCGCAACTTGATTAAGGAAATCCAGAGTGAACATGTGTAAGCACACCTGTAAGGGAAACATCGTTTTCTACTTACATTAGAAACTCAAACACATGAAAGTTTAATAAAAACACTCACTGTCTTTGCAGATCCGAAAAAAAAAATGATAGTAGTATAACTTCGAAAGCATGTGAAAGAGAGAGAAGTTTACGTTACTCCAGCAGAATTGAAGACGTCCGGTTTGTTGATTAGTTGCAGAAGCCATAGACTGGTCCAGCTCTGTGTACTCTACTACAGTCAGAGGTCCACCTTTCCCCCTCCTTACAAAGACGCCCACCTTTTCCTGTGGATACGCCTGTTTTTCATGACAACAAAGCTTCCCGCTTAAAACTTGACTGTGATTTGTCCCAGGATAAAGTAATAGCAAAAAGGTAAAATTAAATCTAAAATAGCGTATTGAACAAATTAATTAGAGAGGTATCTGAAAACCTTGCGCACTACTTTTGCAGCAGAAGCTGCACCTTTGTCGATGAAGTATCCCAGAAAGGACGGATCAGCTACTCGAACCTGCTTTCCAAGATTTCTGTTTGTTGTTCTTATAGTCGAAAAGAATAGAGAAATTACGTGATAAAATACTTGAAAGCACTGAAAGAGCTAACCAGAACATTGTCAACACCATAGCAGTCCACATACTTAATCCCCTTGGAAGCCATATCTTCTAATAACCTTGAAGACTTTAGAGCTGAAAAAACATACATAACTTTCTGATCAGAATCAGAAAATTCTGGAAATACTATTTCCAATAACTAAAGCAGAAGCTCTAGAGGATAAATACCTGCATAAACTCCCCCATTCCCATCCGGAGCCTTGGCTAGCTAGTCACATAGAATGAACGTCATAAGGTTAGTGTCTTAAGGATAAAGAAGTAACTGACTATAAACCTCAAGAGCCAGCGTCTAAGTAGCTTGTTTTGAAGACACATACACTATAAGGTGTCTCCATGATAAACTTTCCATCCTTCGTAACGCAAGGTAGGGTTCCTTGTTGGAAAAATGTGACCTACAAAGAGCGGGATCGACATTGGTCTCGGAACAAAACGAAGGAAACAATAGACATGAAGCGAAAACGATATAAACTAGAAGCCTCTTACCTGATCTGGCTCAAGGCCAAAATACTTGTGACTCTCGAAGAATTTTTGTGTTGGCTCGTGAGTAAATGGACTTGTCATTATATACCAGTGTATTGTAACTGGGCGAGTTGGACCTGTTGCAGGACAAACGTTATTTGAAACAAGGTATCGAAAAATGGTATAGTTGTACGGATAAATAGGATGTAGAGTTCTGAACTTTACCCTCACTCATTGCCTGAGCAGCAAGCCTTTGGACACACAAGATCCTCTCAGCTTGAATCTGAAAAAGTGACTTTCCGGATGGCAGTCCGATATCTGAGATGATAAAACTATTATGGTAAGGTAACAAACTAAACCGGTAACAGTCAAAACAAGTCATGTTATAGAATGTTGCATTCGCTAAATCAGAAGAATCTAAACTTGCGAAGGCAATTTGCAACAGTGTATAGAAGATGGACAGCAGAAAAAAACAAAACTGAAATGAGAAATACTCACTATAACACCCTTTCGGATCTGAACTTCCAAGTCTTGTTCCCTGCAATTATTTTTGTAACCAGATCATTTCATGAGCATTTCTGTTGATGGACGTACTAACAAACACTAAAATGTGCATTGATGTGGTAACTAAAATCTATTCGAAAGTAGTCTTATCCAAGTCTCGTTAAATTGGCCAACTCATCATACAATTGCAGGTGATAACACTTCCTTGTGGATATTCAGATTGATGAAGGTATTAAATGCTGAAATAAATGAAATCAATGTAAATTGGGAAAGAAGATTACAGGATCCTATAAAGCATCTTTCAGGTCACGTGATAACCATTCTTTTTCATTATTAGGTACTCAGATATCTAGAAGAAGGCACCGACGGGTTAGATTTTATTAAAGAACTCATGATTACTCATGTAAATGCCTTTATGGCCTCTTTAGAGAAACCGCACTTATCAAAATAAATCATTTCAGACCCAAGCTTTAGCAATTATTTAAGATAAATGCATTATTTGAGTATGTAGCAAGCATTATTTCAAAATCATCTCCAACCATAATCCGAGAATCATTAAAATCTTCTCACCAATACACTGAGTGCCTGATTAGAACTTAACTAACCCAAGAAAAAGGTAAAATCAAAGAGTATGACCCAGAGAGACAGATCAATGTTTTATATTCAAAGCAACACAATACTCAAGAAAACAAATAATTAAAGTACCTGTCCACCAGATAAAAGCAACACACCCAATTTCCCTTCATAGATCGCCTTCAATCCCATTTTCCACCATTTTTCTCTTTCTTCCTTTGTTCTTTCCTCCACCGTTGACACACAACTCTCCGGCGGTGCCTCTATTGCCGCCGCTGGCAACCCTAATGAGGTGAAAACAGAGTTCCAATTAGATATCCATGAAGGAAAATACAGAAACGAACTGACTATATATGCATGTCAAGAGGCTGCAACGAGAAGGTAAACAGAGGTCAATAGATAAAACCTTGAGAGTGAAGTGAGCGTCTGATGATCCGATCTATTCTTGGAAGATCCAAATTCTGAAAGACAATAACACATCACACTTCAATAATCTAATCAAATACGAAATCGAGCCAATGATTCACATTATTTTGCAGAAAAAAAAACACTACAAAACTTCAGCTAATTAGCTGAATAGAGAATGCTCTAACGAAATCTGGAATTGTGTCATTGACGATTTACCTCGATATCTCTGAGGAGGAGATCTCGCTCTTCCGATGAGAGTTCTTCCCAGAGAGCGAAAACATCTTCCTGTCCATAATCCTTGAGCCTTTCCACCAACGCCTGATGAGATGACGCCGTCGACGGAGGAAGAGGCAGCATCGTCGTCTCAGCCGCAGTTCCAATCGCTATCTCCGTTGTTGGCTCCTTCATGATCGTCGTCTATCGACGTAATTCTCAGTCCAAATGAATCTTCTATTCGTTGTTTGGTTTTATAGCACCGAAAGGAAGATACGCGAGAAGAAGGAATACAAAGAATCAAATTAATCAAAGAGTAATAGCATTAGTAAATGACCATAAAACCCTTCTTCCTAGTCTGCTTCATTCGTCAAGAGTCCTACGACAATTTTGTTGGCCTAACTCTGAAATTAACTTTCAATCCTCTGACATTTCCATACACAACTAAGCATATACCTTTTTACTGTAATTCGGATAAGAAAACA
The DNA here is from genome assembly GCF_000478725.1 of Eutrema salsugineum. Classification (NCBI taxonomy): domain Eukaryota; kingdom Viridiplantae; phylum Streptophyta; class Magnoliopsida; order Brassicales; family Brassicaceae; genus Eutrema; species Eutrema salsugineum. The sequence continues at coordinate 8,022,982 of NW_006256908.1, read as the reverse complement.
AAAAAATATCTGTATATCGCCGAATTAAAATGATAATAAGAGCTGCCTGGTAAATAAATTGGGAGAATATTATAATTTGAACAAAGATTTTGATTTATCAAAATAAATTTCATTAGATAGAGCTTAAACATAATTCATTTTAATGAAATGCTCCCAATTTGGACAACTATTCAACACGTCGCTATGTAGAATGGATTGGTCTTCACTTATAGAGCTGTTCCATGAGATTCTTCAGCTTAGTGACATCTGCACCCACGACCTCGGCTTTCTTCGAGCCTTCTTTGAAGAACTGCAGTGTTGGCTGCATCATAAACGTCCATGAGATTGATATAAAAGAAAAATGCTCATTTCAACATGAGTTATTCCGCTGATTGTTCAAAGTAGATTATGTTTTGGAAAGAAAGAGTAATGAAGCTCACCACAGCCGCGATATTCAACTTGCTAATAGTGTTTGAAAGACCGCCCTACAAATACGAAGGAAACGATATCTTTGTTAACTAGGCTTTTAAGCGGACATTTATGAGAAGAGAAGATCGTGCAAAGAGCGAAAAGGAAGCTCAAAAACTGTATCAAAATTATTCGCTAACTCAATCACATAGAGGGGTATATACAACATTGACAAACAGAGTGTGGCGACTCAGGTTCTATACAGTACACACCAAATAAACTTATCCTTTGGTTAAAGCTCGGAACAATGTAATCACAAATACCCAAAGAAAATAGACATATATGCATGGAGTTAAAAAGCACAACATTTTAACATACCTCATCAATGTCGACTTTATACGTTGTTACATCAGGATACTGTTTACTGAGCTCCACGATTACAGGGGCGATAAACCTGCCTGAAGTCAAATGAAACACCAACTAATAAAGCCACTCTCAATGAAGATATTTACGGAGAACCAAGCTCACTTTCTAAAGAAATAATAACATACATGGTCCACACCAGGCGGCAGTGAAATAGAAGACTGACGGTAAAGATCCATCTGAATACAGATAACGTAGAGATTTGAGAGACAACATAAGCAACGAATTCACTTAGTGTGAAGTTAGTAAGAAGCTAAAACGCATCCCATGATGTTTTACCTTGAGCTTTGCTCAATGCATTGATGAACTCTTCCTCTGATTTCACTATAACAACACCATTTTCACCTATAATCGAAATTGCAGGGCCATGTTAACTTCTGACAAAGAAACGTTTATTTGATTACCATACAAGACTCCAGCATTATAAGCCCAAGCTAATTTCTCTGATCAATCTCGTCGTTATTCAACCAAAAAACGAAGCCTAGATCATATACTCGGTGCAATGTCAGATAAACACACATGAAGTAGCAGAACAAATTGAGCAATTACCTCCCGGTGCCGAACAGAGGCTTCTCCGGCGGGGAAGGGAAGTGTTGGAGATGTTAAACTCGACGGAAGCGCCAAAGGTGGAGGCAGAAAACAACGAGTTTCTATAGATCTGTGAAGGAATCGAGTTTGGGGCCAAAATAGCCGATTGGGCGGAACTGGACAACGCGGAGGGTCGCGACGAGAGTGTCGACGACGACCGGAGGGTGGAGAAGCGGCGCTGCAAAAACTGACGGACGATCGACAAATTTCCCTTCATATTCGCAGGTTAATTGATGAACACTCGAGCTTTTAGATGATTTAGGGTTTTTCGAAATCCGATTGTAAAGGTTTGGTATTTCCTCTTTGTTTCAGCTTCTCTTCCCGTCGCTCCGGGAAACTTGAAAGAAAAAGTTTGGTAAATTCAATTTGCAAAATGACCAACATAAAATTAATGAATTCTAAATCAGCCCAAAATAAAGACGTTCTTAGTTTATACCCAAAAAACGATGTCTTTCTTTAACCAAACGATGACTAAGATTTTGGATGGTGTCCATTGTCTGTTTTGTGGGCTCAATTGCTCCGAATGACTCCATGTTTTATCAATGTGTATATTTAGTCCAGATCAAATCCGAGTTAAGAATAAAAAATTAAGAGGTTTTATAACAAATTTATGACATTGTATGTAAGTCAACGATGATGATGGCGATGTACATAGAATGATTGGATTTTCAATGGTATTTTTGTTCTTTCTTTCTAAATTTTATCAAATCAACGATATGTGTTGTCACGACGTACCTCATACTCAATTGATTATTTTACCTTTGTTGGAAGCCAAAAATTATTACTAGATGCCTACCACCATACGACTGAAACTTAAATACCAAAAAACTACAAACACATGAAAATTATCATCATCTATAACTAGATAAGATCTTCTAAAATAATATATAGAGATATAAGTAAAAGAAAAAAGCTTTAAACCTTCAAATGTTTAGCTATTAATGGTTTATTGTCAAAAATCTTGCAATTAATTATAAAATCAGGTAAATCTTTTTTACTAATAAGAAAAATCTATATTTTCTTTGGTCAAGAACAAAAAACTATTTTAAGACATTTTAATGGATGTGAGTAAACATTTATTTTCTTAAGTCCTTTTTAAAAGAGTTAAAGTTTCAGATTGAGATTTATCACCATTTAATTATTGTGATCAGTAATAATTATTATGAGATTCTCTATTCATTTGGAAATTGAAATAGATATGGTCACCACGCACCAGTAATTATATGATGCATATTGGTGTTGTTTCCTAGGTGTTAAAAGTTACAAAAAGTTACATCAGACTTCTTCAAAGTCAAAGTTGTGAACAGGTCAAATAAATTCCCTTTTAATAAAATAAAAGGGGTGCTATGATCCACAGTGACGCAGGCCACTTTTACACCACCGTGGATTTCATAATCAGACGTTGACTCTATCTCCCCCACCTTATATTTTCACACCAAAACCTTTTCTCCTCAATTTTCATACGATGATCTTCATATGGCGATCCTCGACACAAACTCCAGCCGTTGGATCCTCTTGTTCTTGCTCTTCCTCCATTACGCACCGTACGGATCCGGTCAGACCACACCGCCTGTACCGCAAACGAAAGCCAACGACCCAGTTGTTATAGTGATCACGGTTATGTTCTTCGTCATCTTCGTCATGGTCTTCGGTTCCATCTTCTGCCGTCGAAGCACGGCGTCGTTTTACCCGCGGCCTTCAAATTTCCGATCCACCGACGCCGACGCCGAAGCCCGCATGGTCAGAATCAGGAGGTCGGCGGCGCGTGGACTCAACGCCGAGACCATCGAGTCGTTTCCGACGTTTGTCTACTCGGAAGTGAAGGCGGTGAGGATCGGGAAAGGAGGCGTCGAGTGTGCGGTTTGTCTCTGCGAATTCGATGACGACGAAACGCTGCGTTTGATGCCTCCTTGTTGCCACGTGTTTCACGCCGATTGCGTCGACGTCTGGCTCTCCGATCACTCCACGTGTCCTCTCTGTAGAGCGGACCTCGTCCTGCAACAAGAGCGTGGTGATACTGATAGCTACTTGGTTTCGGATCCGGGTACGGTTTCGTCGGGTTCGGATCGTGAGAGAGGGGTTTTGGAATCATCGGACGCGCATTTGCTGGACGGAGTGACGTGGACGAATAGCAACACAACGCCTCGGTCAAAGTCAACGGGATTGGCCAGCTGGCGAATCACCGGAATCTTGTTCCCGAGATCTCACTCGACCGGTCATTCGCTGGTTCAACCGACAGGGGATCTCGACCGGTTTACGCTGAGGTTACCGGATGATGTACGGAGGCAACTGACGAAGACGATGACGATTAGACACGTGGCGTTACCTCAGGCGAGGAGTTCAAGGAGCGGTTACAGAAGCGGTAGCGTCGGGAGCGAGAGAGGCGTTTACTCGTACGGGAGGAAGATGCGGCTGCATTCGCTCTCTTTCTCCTTCTCTTTCCGGAGTGGTTCCGTACGGTCTGCTTTCGGCGGTGATGCGGTGGCTCCGCCGAAAAATTTTCCGGCATCAAGTGAATATGGTGAACGGTCTTTCGAACGGCTCCGACCAGATGAACGAGTGTAAATAAGATTTTTTTTTGTTTTTTTTCTAACCTATTCAATTGTTTTTTGTGATTTAATGTTACGCCTCTTGTTTGGTTTTTGATATTTGAGGATGACCAACAAACATGACAATTATTTTTTGTCAAAAAAAAAAAATCGTTTGAAAATTGTCAGTTTCCGAAAATAAAAACAATGCATGTGTGAGAGATTGTGAATTATTGAAATGTAGCATACAACAAGTGAACTCTTTTATTTATTTTTAAAGCTTATTTCACCAATACATAAAATGTAACTCCAGTGACTTATAAAAAACACTTCACGAATTTGATGAGATATCAGTTCAATTCACTTAAAACATTTTGAAGCTCGGATAATATCTAACCAGAATAGAGTAGCTAATTGCTACAATTCTATTCAGAAAAGCTTCTATTGTTTTTACCTAGCCTCCATGAGGATTAACATAATTATCTGATACCAATTTGAATGTCGAAAGCTTTTATGTAAGGCTTAACACTCTTGTTTACCATTTATAATATTTATGTCTAAAAAGGTGGTCGTGGCTAAATCATCAAAGAGATATAAGTGAGAAACCTATCGACTATCGACTATACCTTCCTCAAATTTAAATTTTATTTTTCAGTTTGTAAGATTAACAATCCTCTGAGCTTATTCATGTTATACAACTGATTTCCGTTGATTTGGACCAGCTATTAGATGCCGCCAATCTCAAGAATTTTCCCATCTCTTATAAATCACTGCTCCTACTACCAGCAACCATTGTGATTGGACTTCTAATCATGCAGTTGAAGAAGTGGTTGGACAGAATGATCATTCAGAAATTTCATGCACATCACCCAAGGAGATATGAATTAGGTTAATGTCAAAGCAGAAAAACAGTTTCATAGATTCTACAACACAGTGGAGGCGCTTAATGTGGATTTGGCCATTCTTTACTTTGACAAGGTAGTACAGCCGCTATCTTTCATCTCTCTACTAAACTATATGATTGAAAAGATGTCAAAGCTGAAATACTTTCTACTTTCTAGTATTTCAATTGAACACCCTTTAGCACACACACATACAAAAAAAAAATATTGGTCATATATTGTACAACTATTTTCTAACAAAACAGAATAAATGTACTCTTGTTATGAGATCAAATAATGCATGAGATTTTTTCATTTGATTATACTTGTAAATGTTTTTAATACTAAAATTTTTTTTTGTCATCTTTTTGATTAACAAACTTAAAGTTACCAATTGCTTACAATATTTTAAGAGATTATAGAACGCACACATTTAGTTCTAACTTCTTTAGCTAAACGATCAGAATCATGGTTTACAACATGATACGATCCGAGGAGATCAACTCTGAAGATAAGGCAACAGGCGAATTCGAGATCGTGACTTGGAGGGATGGATGCGATGATATTGGTGTGATGAAGTGATGGTGGCGCGATGAGAGATCGATGGAGGGAGATGGTGGTGTGATGCGGCGGATCGATGGTTTGAGATGGTGGTTGATGGATTCGTCGATGGATCGTGAGAGGGATGTGATGGTGATAGCAGAATCTCTTGTAAACAGATTAGTTTTAAGAGATTCGAATTTCAGAGTTTTTAGTTCTCAGAAATCGAAAAGAGAGAAGAACACGTTAAAAGTTTGATCAAAATTCTTCACTGAATATGACATAGGCGATTTTCTCTTTTTTATAGACTAAGAGAGAAAATCGCAGCCCTAATAACAAAACAACATGGAGTTGGAAATAAAACAACAAGAAGTTTAATTTGAAAATAAAACAGCGAGGCGTCCCTTCTAAACCTAAGTGGTGCGCCTAAACAACTAGTGCATAAGTCATTGTGACTTAGCACGTTATTACCCATTAGTAACAACTTCTAAGTAACTCGACGTAGCAATGATTTCTGCCTCGTTAAAAACCTTGGAGAAGAACCTCCTTGCCTTCCAAAATCCTCACCAAGGAAAATAGTACAGAATCATCACCTAAGTTACCTAGTCATTGTTACTGGGTTCTTCATTCTTCAAGATAGAGATGTTGAAGATGTGAGCTCCAGCCTCCTGGTGATCGCTGTCCTCCGTGGCAATGAGTGCGTGAGCCTCCTTAGCCATCTCTCTAGCTCTGGAACGAGTGATCCTGCCAGCTACCTCTGGTTCCTCCTCCTCTGAGCTGGTCACAATCATATCATCCTCTCCCTCTTGAAAAGGATTTGCCCTCAAATCTGAATCTGCAACAAAAGGAAGCAAGTCAGAAACATTGAAAGTATCAGAAACATCATACTTACCTTGAAGATCAATCTGATAGGCGTTGTTGTTGATTCTTTTGATGACTGCGAATGGTCCATCAACTCTGGGCATTAGCTTGTTCTTTCGCTCAGCTGGAAATCGCTCCTTCCTCAGATGGATCCACACCAGATCTCCTTCTTCGAAAATCAGTTCCTTTCGCCCTTTGTTGGCATGTTTCTCATACTGCTTTGTCTTCTTCTCGATGTTCTCCTTAGCCTTAGCATGTATTCTTCGGACCTGTTCAGCTTTCTCCTTGCCATTCAAGCTGCATTTTCCACTTAAAGGCAAAGGGATCAAGTCTAGAGGTGATTGTGGATTAAACCCATATACAATTTCAAAAGGAGAAAAGAGAGTAGCAGAATGCTTAGCGTGATTGTAAGCAAACTCGACATGAGGCAGGCACTCTTCCCATGTCTTGAGGTTACTTTTCACCAAAGTCCTTAGAAGTGTAGACAACGTTCTATTCACCACCTCGGTTTGTCCATCGGTCTGAGGATGACACGTAGTTGAGAATGAGAGCTTTGTTCCCAGCTTAGCCCAAAGCGTTCGCCAAAAGTGTCCTAAGAACTTCGTGTCTCGATCTGAAACGATAACCTGTGGCATTCCATGCAGTCGTACTACTTCCCTGAAAAACAAGTTAGCTACATTCACAGCATCATCTGTCTTGTGGCTAGCGATGAAGTGAGCCATCTTGCTAAACCTGTCAACAACTACAAAAATAGAATCTCTACCATTTCTGGTGCGAGGTAAGCCAACTACAAAATCCATAGAGATATTAGTCCAAGGTTGAGAAGGAATAGGCAAAGGAGTATACAAACCGTGAGGCTGAACTTTACTCTTAGCCATCTTACATACGACACATCTAGAGCAGATTTTCTCAACGTCCTTCTTCATGTTCGGCCAGTAGAAGTGCTCTTGTAGCCCAAGAAGTGTCTTTGTGACACCGAAATGTCCAGCTAATCCACCTCCATGAGCTTCTCGTACCAGTAACTCTCGAATGGATCCTCGTGGTATGCACAATCGGTTACTGAAGAACAAGTATCCATCCTGTCTATAAAATTTCTCACAGGCAAACTTATGACATTTGGCATAGCTCTCAGAAAAGTCAGTGTCAGATTCATAAAGATCTATAATATGCTCAAATCCAATCAACTTTGATGTTAAAGTCGAAATAAGAGTGTACCTCCGGGATAATGCGTCTGCGACCACATTATCTTTACCTTTTTTGTACTTAACAATGTAGGGGAATGTCTCAATGAACTCCATCCATCGCCCATGTCTTTTGTTAAGTTTCTGCTGACCCTTGAGGTGCTTTAGAGACTCGTGATCGGTATGAATGACGAATTCCTTAGGCCATAAGTAATGCTGCCACGTCTGGAGAGCTCGAACCAATGCGTATAACTCCTTGTCATACGTGGGATAATTCAGCGTTGATCCTCCTAACTTTTCGCTGAAGTAAGCGACGGGCTTCTTATCCTGCATAAGAACTGCTCCAATACCTACACCAGAAGCATCGCATTCAATCTCAAAAGTCTTAGTAAAATCAGGAAGTACTAGTAAGGGCGAATTGATAAGCTTCTCTTTAAGGGCTGTAAAAGCCTGTTCTTGCGCCTCTCCCCACTTGAACCCCACGTCTTTCTTGATTACTTCGGTTAAAGGCGCGGCTATGGTGCTGAAATCACGAACAAAAAACCTGTAGAATCCTACTAAGCCATGGAAACTTCGGACTTCTCCAATATTCTTGGGGGTTGGCCACTCCTTGATAGCTTTTATCTTCTCTTCATCTACTTTAACTCCTCCTGCACTTACTACAAAGCCTAAGAAAACAATCTCGTTAGTGCAGAATGAACATTTAGATAAATTAGCAAAGAGAGATTGAGAGCGAAGAACATCAAGAACCGATCTGATGTGATCTAGATGTTCTTCCAAACCTTTACTGTAGATGAGGATATCGTCGAAATAAACCACTACGAACACGCCAATGAATGGTCTCAGGGCATGGTTCATTAGTCTCATGAAGGTGCTGGGAGCATTGGTGAGGCCAAACGGCATAACTAGCCACTCGTAGAGTCCCTGCTTTGTCTTGAATGCCGTTTTCCACTCATCCCCTTCCTTCATTCTGATCTGATGATATCCACTCTTCAAGTCGATCTTAGAGAAGATTGTCGACCCACAGAGCTCATCCAGCATATCATCTAGCCTTGGGATCGGATGCCGATACTTCACAGTGATGTTGTTGATAGCTCGGCAGTCTACACACATCCTCCAGGAACCATCCTTCTTTGGCACCAACAGAACTGGAACCGCACATGGACTCAAGCTTTCTCGGATATGACCTTTGCTCATCAGCTCCTCCACTTGCTTTTGCAGCTCCTTAGTCTCTACAGGGTTGGTTCGGTATGCTGGCCTGTTAGGTAAGGCTGATCCTGGTACCAAGTCAATCTGATGCTCTATCCCGCGAATTGGAGGTAGCCATGGAGGAATTTCTACTGGAAAAACGTCCTTGTATTCCTGCAAAATCTCAAACATAGCACTAGGAAGCTCCTGTGAAGGGTTAGTACTAACAAGGGATTCCTTGTACACAAACATAAAAGTAGTCATTTCAGGATCAAAGAGTTTAGAAAATTCACTGTGGTTTATGTAGAGGCTGTTGGCGACTTTCTCCTTCTCCTTGAGCTTCATTTGAACTTGATCTTGATAAATCTCGGTAGGCGTGAGAGGTAGGAGGGTAATTTTGTGACCTTTGAACTCGAATGAGTGCTTGTTGGTGTAACCGTCGTGTATCACCCTACGATCTGATTGCCACGGTCTGCCTAGCAACACATGACTCGAACCCATGGGAATGACGTCACATAGAATCTCATCTTCATACTTCCCAATGGATAGAGAAACCATCACTTGCTGAGATACGGTCAAGGCTCCACTGTCATTCAACCAGTGAAGCTTATACGGCCTTGGATGAGGAATAGTCTTGAGCTGGAGCTTCTTAACCATCTCTTTGCTTGCAGCATTAGTACAACTTCCTCCATCTATGATCAGGCTACAAACTTTTCCTTGAATGAAGCATCTCGTATGGAACAGGTTCTCTCGCTGACAAGTCTCTTCAGGTTGACTCTGAACACTCAAAGTCCTTCTGGCAACCAGCATCTCGCCCACAGCAGCAGCTTCTTCCTCTTCCTCTAATTCATATTCGGCCTCTGAATCCTCTTGACGAACTATCTCTCCTCCCTCATGTAACAAGAAAACCTTCTTGTTTAGGCAATCTCGAGAGTAATGTCCCATTCCTTGACATTTGAAACACCTCACATTGCTGATAGAAGTGCCACCTCGAGGCTTGAACTCAGCTTTAGCTTCTTCTTTAAGTCCAGTGGAGGGTTGTTTGATGTCTCTGGAGTAAGCTGGCTTGCTGATCTCCTTAGGCTTCGGCACACTAGGCGTAAATGTGGACTTGAAATTTCGCCGCTTGACTTGAGATTCCACCAATTCAGCCTTATGCACCATCTCTTGTATATCTGTGAAATCCTGAAGTTCCACCTTGTCTTGAATTTCTCGGTTAAGTCCTCCAAGAAATCTCGACATTACCATCTCTTCGCCTTCTCGTAAATCTGCACGAATGACCAAAGTTTCCAATTCTTGATAATAATCTCGAACAGACTTCGTACCTTGGACAAGGCGCCTAAGTTTGTTGAGTATCTCGCGCTGATGATGGGCTGGAACGAACCGCTTCCTCATCTGTATAACAAGCTGATCCCAAGTAGTAATCGGAAGTTCCCTCAGGCGATTTCTGGTGACTCCCAACTGCTCCCACCATAGAAGCGCGTACCCATGAAATTCTGAGACTGCAATCTTCACCTTGTTGAGCTCATAAGTTCCTTGGACCAGAAAATTAGACTCCATCTTCCTTTCCCAATCTAGATAAGCTTCGGGATCATTGGTTCCATGGAAAGGAGGATACTGGATTTTGATATGACGCAGCTGCTGACGTGGAGGATCATAATCTCGAGCATGTCCTCGGCCTCGATCTCGTCTCACAGTTTCTCTGCTATGATCAGAGGCTTCGTCCTCCTCATAGTATTCTGGATCTGATTCCAGGGTAACTCTATGTCCAGCAATATATTCCTCTCGGCGGTGCTGACGATCTACCCTTGGGCCATCTCGTTCTGCACCAGTAGGATTCCTCCTCGGATTAAACGTAGTCTCTCTGCCCCCAATCTGGCTTCGACTGGACTTAGCTTTAGTCCTGGCTTCGGAAGGTGTTGGGTGGCGTGGAAGTTTCCGGGAAGATCCTATGTGCCCTTTACCCTTTGCTAAGCGCATTGCTTCCGAAGGAGTTGGAGTTTGAGACGACTCTTCTCCACTTGCACTGAGGTCTTTGAGCAGATCAGTCATCTTCGTCTCGAACTTGTCATTGAGTTGTTCGATTTGTTGTGTGAGCTGAGTTGCTATGGCCTGATTCGCTTCTTTAATTTGTTGAGACATTGCTCGGTTCAGAGCTTCCATCGCCTCAGCCGAAAGCTCCATGGTACCTGAAAATTTAAAAAAAAAAAACTCGCAGTAACTTGTTCTAGAAGAAATCACAAAAACAGCAAAACTAAACTCATCATAAAAAAAAAATTAAAAGATCCCCACGAAATCTAAAAACAAACTTAACGAAACTAATGAAATTTAACAAAAATTTTTTTTTTTGTGTACTCTTTTTTTTTTTTTTTTTTTTTTTTTTAATCAAACGAACGAAGAAAAACGAAGACTCACTTAATAGACCTAAACGAAGACGAAAATACTAGACTCTCTAACAAAACCTAACAAAAACGAAGCAACTAAATATCAAGTTTAACGAAAACGAGAACAATCAAAGCCCTAAACTCGATGTACCAGACCTAACGAATACGATGAACACGAAATATCAAACTTGACTAAATCGAAAATTAATGAACCCTAACACGATCTCGCAAACTCGATTTGAAGCAATAACTAACAACGATATGATGATTCAATAAAGCAGAAGACACACGATGCAAATAATCACTAGAAGTCGTCAAACCCTAATGATCTAAGCAGCGAAATCAGAACAAGGAATCAAATCAAGTATGGCGATTTTAGGGTTAGAGATTTCTCAGCCTTTGGTTCAGAGTTGGCTCTGATACCACGTGATACGATCCGAGGAGATCAACTCTGAAGATAAGGCAACAGGCGAATTCGAGATCGTGACTTGGAGGGATGGATGCGATAATATTGGTGTGATGAAGTGATGGTGGCGCGATGAGAGATCGATGGAGGGAGATGGTGGTGTGATGCGGCGGATCGATGGTTTGAGATGGTGGTTGATGGATTCGTCGATGGATCGTGAGAGGGATGTGATGGTGATAGCAGAATCTCTTGTAAACAGATTAGTTTTAAGAGATTCGAATTTCAGAGTTTTTAGTTCTCATAAATCGAAAAGAGAGAAGAACACGTTAAAAGTTTGATCAAAATTCTTCACTGAATATGACATAGGTGATTTTCTCTTTTTTATAGACTAAGAGAGAAAATCGCAGCCCTAATAACAAAACAACATGGAGTTGGAAATAAAACAACAAGAAGTTTAATTTGAAAATAAAACAGCGAGGCGTCCCTTCTAAACCTAAGTGGTGCGCCTAAACAACTAGTGCATAAGTCATTGTGACTTAGCACGTTATTACCCATTAGTAACAACTTCTAAGTAACTCGACGTAGCAATGATTTCTGCCTCGTTAAAAACCTTGGAGAAAAACCTCCTTGCCTTCCAAAATCCTCACCAAGGAAAAGAGTACAGAATCATCACCTAAGTTACCTAGTCATTGTTACTGGGTTCTTCATTCTTCAAGATAGAGATGTTGAAGATGTGAGCTCCAGCCTCCTGGTGATCGCTGTCCTCCGTGGCAATGAGTGCGTGAGCCTCCTTAGCCATCTCTCTAGCTCTGGAACGAGTGATCCTGCCAGCTACCTCTGGTTCCTCCTCCTCTGAGCTGGTCACGATCATATCACAACATGTGATATATGCACGAAATTCCTTGTACCATTTCTGCATGCAAGCCAACTTCTTAATGCCTTGGAGATAGATTGAAATTCGGGAATGATCTTGCTTCTTGATTATGTGGCTGTGGCAGAATGACATGTGATCAGATAGATGACTTTAAACAAGTTTGCAGCGTCTACACAAAACATTACATTCTTGTACCCGAGACGTCCCACATATAGCATTATTATACTAAAACATTAAAACTTATTATAAGATTTTAGTTTTTAATGATAAATAAATGGCATGTATTCCAAAAATCATCTGATCCGACACAGTTTAAAATTATTCCATCTTATATGCGTGAAAGAGAGATTATCGAATTGGTTATATAATAATATTGATCTTTGATTTACTGCAGTTTGTCAGATATGGCTCGGGTATTCATTTTAGAATTAAAACGTTAAGATTAAAAAAAAAAAAAAAATTGTAGAGCCATTATAATGAGCGTAAGCTTTTTCATATCTTTTAACTTTAAAGTCAGGGTAAGTTTTCTGATGAATTTTTTTACTTTCATTCCAATAGGCCATATCTTTCCTTTTACAGTCTATCATTAACAAACTCCATTACAGTGTTACATGCAGATCATGGAATGGGGTGGTTTTTTTCCACTTGGCGTCTTTCGGAAAGGGCCACTTTACTAATTTCTAGTAGGTTTGACTTGACTAAGAAATCTAGAATACATTACAGAGGCAGGTCTGTAAATTAATCATATATCATATATAGGAAAGTTTGCTTGTGAAGAGATTATTTACTGCCTTAATGACACGTGCCACGAGATGAGTCGTTGTTACTTGATATACCTAATAAATTTACCTCCAACAAATTTCATATTTTTAAAAGTAGAATTTCTTTCCTTGAATCGATGTTGACATTTAGGATCTAAATGTGATATCGATGGAGGAACTACTCGAAGATGTATATGGAAGCCAACAAATTGGTCAATCAAATACAATATACAGTAGGTAATCTCATTATATATATCAGTTTATGGCAACTTATTGGTTATTAAGTGTTAAATTTGGTATAGCCATGTATATTTGAGTGTGGACAAATTACATTCTCAATTTATCTAATCTATAAAGCAAGCAAAAGAAAACAAAAACGAATAGAATACTTTATTTTTTTTTGGTTCATGACAGTCATAAGGTAATTCTTGAGAGAAATATTAGATTGTTGATCCAGTCCATGACGTACGAACCAGATACGACGATGGCGCAGCCTGAAATCGAGACAAAAGAAAGCGACCTAGTCATCATAGTAATCACGGTTTTAATCTTCGCGATCTTCGTCGTGGGTTTGGCTTCGGTTTGCTATCGCTGGAGCTCTCGCCAATTTTACCAACTAGAGCAATCCGTTAACCCGTTCGCAGACTCCGTCGACGGATTCATCACAGTCATGAGGAGTACAAGGAGGAACACGGAGGCGCGTGGGATCAACGCGGCTATCGTGAAATCGTTCCCGACGTTTCTCTACTTGGAGGTGAAGGAGCGGAAGATCGGGAAAGGCGGGGTCGAGTGTGCGGTGTGTCTTTGTGAGTTCCAAGACGACGAAACGCTGCGTTTGATGCCTAATTGTTGCCACGTGTTTCACGCTGATTGTGTAAGTGTCTGGCTCTCCGATCACTCCACGTGTCCTCTCTGTCGAGTGGATATTGTTTTCCGACCGTGTGAGGAGAGCAATCCGGATCACGAGCAAAGCGTTTTAGATTCTACCGACGAGCATTTGGTTGATGGTGTGACGTGGACCAATAGAAATAGACCGCCTCGGTCATGGTCAACGAGATTGTCCCACTGCCGAATTTCGGAAATATTATTCTCGAGATCGCATTCGACCGGACATTGTGTGGTTCAACCGGTAGAGAGTGTCGACCGGTTTACAATCCGGTTACCAATAGATGTCCGGAGGAAACTGACGAAGAAGACAATGGGCCACGTGGCGCTAACTCAGGTGAGAAGCTCGCGGCTTGGTTACAGAAGCAGAAGTGCAGGAAGCGAGAGAAGCCTCTTCTCGTACCAACGGAATAATTATATTAACCGGAGGCTGCATTCAATGACTTTCTCCTCCTTCCCTGATTGTGTAGGGTCCACTTCCGGTGACGGAGATGCGGTGGCTCCGATCGATTTAGGCGAACGGTTGTTTGAACAACTTGAGCTAAGTGATCGAGTGTAAATATGCCAATTTTTATGTGTGTTTTCGCTATCGTTTGCCTTTCGAACATGACGGTTTTTAAAAAAAAATATTGTCAGAAGTGGGATTTGAACCCACGCCCTCTTTCGAAGACCAGAACTTGAGTCTGGCGCCTTAGACCACTCGGCCATCCTGACAATTTTGATAATTAGATTGCAGTATCTACTATAGCCTACCGTTTTATCCGATTAAATATCAGAGGCATACAATTCACCTGAGATTCGTCCATCGGTATTGAAACAAAACAGAGCAACAAGTTCTAACAAGTAAGACTCTAGACAAATTCCAAAGAGTTATCAATCTGTAATGTCGAAACAAAGTTTGGCTTCATCCCAAGGACCATTGATCTCAAACTTGTACTCTTGCATCCTAATAAGCCAATAAGGGCACACAACATTGACAAGAACCACAAGCACAAGAAAGAGAACGAAGAAGAGTCTATGAAGCGCATAAACGGAGTACAGCGTCAAACCCATCAGAGCAAACGAGAAGCAAAGATGCAATCCAAAAGAGAATTTCTTGATGCAGTAAGTGACGAGAGGAGCAAATAGAAAGACTTGGAGTGAGAAGAGCATCACAGCAAAGACATGGAGCCTAGAAGGAAGGCGCGAGGCAACAAAGACGGACGCTACAATGGAAGCATTGAGAGATATACAGCTCGTCAAATTCGGGCTTTTCAATGCTCCTGGGGCTCTAATGGTGGAACCAGAGTAATCGTGCAAGAAGAGATGGAGCAAGAGGAGGGAGACAGTGACTGCCCATATCGAATCAGAGCTGATTGATCTCGTGAGCGTCTGGTAAATAGGAGCTAAGATGTAGAGACCCGTGGTGAAGAAGGAGATGTTGACGACGTAACGCAAGAGGAGGCTCAAAGAGAGCATTTTTTCTTCGGTTAAGAGGAGAACTAAGAACCCTGATGCCAAGAGGGAGAGATCAAGTAGCAAGAGCGAGTTCTCGTCCAAAGATGATCCAAGAGTGTGGACCCAAACCAAGACGACGAGCGCAACGATGCAGAGGTATTGAGAGATTGAGACAGAGTCTTTCATCACCTTGAGCAAATCACGCCTCACGACGTTTGCGTTCATCACCATTTCTTCCAGGAACGATTCGTCGGTGTAGTTGTCGTCGTATCCGGTTTGCATCCCTCCGTAGGCTACTTTCCTCCATTTGGGTCTCGGAGTTAAGTCTCCGGCGAGATTCTTCTCCATTGGGAGGAGGTTCCGGATTCTCGGGTTCCAAAATTAGGCTTTCTACGAACTCGCGAATAAATTCGACTTCGAGAGAGGGATGCGTAAGCAACGATTTCGTCTAAGAGGAAGATCGAAGAAGCAGTGAATCGAGAGGAAGAGATAGCGAAGCAGGGACGGGAGAGATCTTGAGAATTAGCGGATGCTATTATTTGTAATAAGAGAAAGTAGTGGGGACTAATTTGGAAATACTTGCTAACTTTTGTGGTTTTAACGCTATTCTATAAGAAAATTTACAGAGATTTTGCAGCTCTCAAACTAACTCCTTAGGTATCAGAGGAAGAAACTAAATCTGACATTTTTGAGACTAGAAAAGGGGACAAAAGTTTACATACATAACAGTAATATTATATTTGAATTTTTTAAGTCGAATATAGGATAGCTAAACATGAGATTTAAGAGTCAAAATACATATATGTCAAGCGCAAACATCTGCAAACTCGATGAATGAGAAAATATCTCATTAAACAGAAGAAACATGGAAAACAAGATTGTTGATGAAAAAACAGAGAGCCTCTCTTTAATGTAAATGATCAGTCAAAATACGAGGCCATCAACTGCAAAAAATGAAATTCCATTTGAAAGCCACCAAACTCAGGTTGGTTACCAGTTCAGCCATCTTCTTCTTCTTCTTCATCTTCAGTTTCATCTTCCTCCTCAGCTTCCTTCAGCCACTGTATGAAGGGCTCACATTGCTGCAGATAAACTTTGTCAGCTTCATCCGCGCCTGCTTTCTCTTCCGCCCATCTCAAGATCGCATCTTCTTCTAACACATCTATGTTATACAGAACACGCAGAATCTGAGAAAACAAAGGCCCCAGCTCCCTCGCAGTTTCCTGACACATCTCTTCAAGTTTCATAATCACTTCTATCTGTTCATCGATTTGCTTTACATAGAACCCAAGAAGTCCCTTATATTTTGTCATGATACTCGCCGCGTTCCTCAACAACTCACCAGCAGAGTTATGTGGAGTATCAACTGCCAGTTTCATCATAGAGTAGAATGTTGCTCCAGCACAATCTGCAGATTCCATGTTGTACGACAACCGGAGTGAGTTAATCTCCAAAATCGCAAGGTCCACTGCAAAACCCTCCTCAACAGCCCTTAAGAAGGTACCTTCAACCTCTCTCTCAAAGTAGCCATAGTCATCAACGGGATCATTCAAATCAGTGTTAATACTATCAGCATCAGATTTCAACTCTCCAGAAGTCGGGACAACACTTTCATCCTCTATGTCATCATCGTCCATGGCCTGAGTTATCTCAGCAAGTTTATCCTCGGGGATTGGTGCAACAGAGTGCTTCCACTCCTCATCACGAGCCCCTTCACACACTTCCCATATGTAACCCGCTCCATCGGGACCAAGCTCAGATGCTTTCGACTCCATTTGCAGATTTAGACCTGACAAATGATCTGCAGTCCCGCTGCTACTGTCCGCATATTCCAGTTCTTCATCGCTGTCTTCTTTAGTTGGCTGTTGAAGTAAGGAAACCTTTGAATACGCAGGTACAATAAAGTCGCGCCCAACATCAACCTTGAAAGACAGAACAACACCAGGCTGCAAAACAGCCCCTGCTCTGATTTTCACATCATCACAGACAATAGCGTTCCTTATCTCACACCCATCTTCAATAGTGACATTGTTCCATATGTATGAGCCTTCTATCACCACATTTGATCCAATAGAACATCCATTCCCAATAACCGAGTTCAAGATTTTATCCCCACTCCCAATTTCTGTGCCATATCCAATGACAGTGGAAGATCCAACATCAGCAGATCGAGATAGAATTGCATCAGAAGCCCTGTACATCCCTTGTCTCCCAAGCTTTAGAGGGCGATTCCCACTGAAGTTGATATCTGGTACATACGGATACGTCCACCTCTGGATTATATCCTTGCTAACTGTGTCATAGCTTCGGAAATTGTCGATCCTAGCAGCATAGCTCGAGTGAATCTCGTGAGTGAAGATCTTGTAACCCATAATATCATCAACAAGCACACCCTTGACGAAATGACGGCGCAGATGCTGATAATCAAAGTTATCTTCAAAGAGACTAAGCACCTCAGGAGAACATATGTCAATGTAGCAATCCTGCATATCATTGTATAGTAAAACAGATGGATTACTATCTAGCAATGACTTATCTAAGCAAATCGTTCCTCTTGCATGATCGATCTTGTCCTCCTCGTAGTAAAGGAGCTGCTTTGTTAACGGATCTACAGCAATGAAGAGTTGATCGGTTCCTAGCCTTGACTGATGCGTGAGAGGAGAAGGTTTCGACTGCTTGATAACCATCGTCATGATGGCTTTCTCATCTTTCTTCTTCCTCTCTCTGTGTTCTTGAATCAAATCGGCGAGTGGCATATTGCTCACGGTATCTCCACTAACAAGAACAAAGTCACCTTGAATCTGAGACGTCTCTGCTTCTTGTTCATAGATGAAACGCAGAGCATCTCCAGCACTAATTGATTTGTGCGACTCTATCGTTCTCACCAACAAGCTTGGGTGCGAGTACCATTCGGAGTTCTTTAGGTAATCGATAACCTGCGTCGAGTGAGCACAGCAGAAGACGAAAACTTCTTCTATCCCAGCAGATTCGAGCCATGCCAAGGTATAATCAATCATCGGGACATTCACTAGCGGCAACAGTACCTTTGGGCGTTCTAGGGTTACGGGACGGAATTTCGTGGTGAAGCTATCGGCGAGAAGAATTGCTTGCAACCGTTGACGACTCTGTTCCTCCGATTCATCTGAAACCCTAGCGCCGCCTTTCTTCTGAGCACCCACATCGCCTTTCTTCAGAGCACCCACATCGCCTTTCTTCTGAGCACCCATTTCGCCTTTCTTCTGAGCACCCATTTCGTCTCTCTCCTCTCTCTCTCTCTCCGTGTGATCAATTCAATCGAAAATCCACGAAGAGACCTAAAACCCTGAGTCTAATAAAAACGAAGGTTAACTTGTGGCGAATTTAGAAATCAGGATTAAATGTGCTCTTTATATAAAAGATCGAGGTCTTGTTTGCAAATTCATCCTTTTAGGTACAGTATTCCCATTTCCTTGGCTAAACAGATTAAAGACGCCAAGTTTTAGAAAGACGAAAGCGAACTTTAACTAGTGGGGTAGCTTTATTGAATGGACAGTCACAAGTTGAGGATAGTATCGAGAATTAGTACAAAACTTGTATGAAACTTCTACTAGTCAAACAATGGAACTGATTGGTAGCCCCATGAACTTAGATCTCCTCCATAAACTTAGGAAAGAAATCCCAAAGCTCTGAAGCAGAGAGAGAGAAATGGATGGTGAAGAGAGAGGGTACTGGAGATGGAGCAAGAAGGATTTCTTTCCTGAGGAATCTTTCCAGAGCTTGGCTAGTTACAGAGCAGCTCTGTCTCAGACATGTTCAAGGTTCAAGAACAGGTTGGTTAGTAGGTCTGATGATGAGAACGAGCGGTTCGAGCTCAGGAAACAGAGCGAGCACGAGATGAAACGTTGTCTCACGTGGTGGGATTTACTCTGGTTCGGATTCGGGTCAGTGATCGGGGCTGGAATCTTTGTCTTGACAGGTCAAGAAGCTCATGAACAAGCAGGACCAGCTATTGTCTTGTCCTATGTTGTTTCAGGTTTTTCCGCAATGCTCTCTGTCTTCTGCTACACGGAGTTCGCTGTGGAAATCCCCGTGGCTGGTGGTTCGTTCGCTTATTTACGGATCGAGCTCGGAGATTTCGCAGCTTTCATCACTGCAGGAAATATACTTCTTGAGAGTATAGTTGGAACTGCAGCTGTTGCTAGAGCCTGGACTTCATATTTTGCAACTCTTCTGAATCGCAGCCCAAACGCTCTACGGATCAAAACTGACCTCACTAGTCCCGGTTTTAACCTCCTGGACCCGATAGCTGTCTTGGTTTTAGCTGTTGCAGCTACACTCGCATCCATAAGCACCCGGAAGACTTCATTGCTTAACTGGATAGCTTCTGCTATCAACACTTTAGTGATACTTTTCGTGATAATCGCAGGTTTTATCCACGCCAAGACCTCGAACTTGACTCCATTCTTGCCTTATGGACCCGAGGGAGTGTTTCGAGCAGCTGCAGTTGTGTACTTTGCATATGGAGGATTTGATAGCATAGCAACAATGGCTGAAGAAACCAAGAATCCATCAAGAGACATACCGATTGGATTACTCGGTTCAATGTCGATAATCACTGTGATATACTGCTTGATGGCATTGTCCTTGAGTATGATGCAGAAGTACACAGAGATAGATCCAAACGCAGCTTACTCGGTAGCGTTCCAGAGCGTTGGAATGAAATGGGGAAAGTACTTGGTGGCTCTTGGTGCCCTCAAAGGGATGACTACTGTTCTTCTAGTAGGAGCATTGGGACAAGCACGATACGTTACTCACATTGCAAGGACGCATATGATACCGCCTGTATTTGCACTTGTCCATCCCAAAACCGGAACACCAATAAACGCAAACCTCCTTGTAACAATCCCAAGTGCTCTCATTGCTTTCTTTTCAGGTTTAGATGTTTTGGCGAGCCTCCTATCGATAAGTACTCTTTTCATCTTCACAATGATGCCCATCGCACTACTAGTGAGGAGATACTACGTTAGAGAAGTCACTCCAAGAGCTGATCTTCTTAAGCTTATCATTTGCATCTTGATCGTTGTTGCTTCTTCAATGGCTACTTCAGCTTATTGGGGAATGAGACTCAAGGGATCATGGATCGGATACACAGTAACAGTTCCTTTCTGGTTCTTGGGGACATTGGGGATAGTATTCTTTGTTCCTCAGCAGAGAACTCCGAAAGTGTGGGGAGTACCGTTAGTCCCGTGGATACCGTGCTTATCGATTGCTACAAATATCTTTCTCATGGGATCTTTGGGAACTCAGGCTTTTGTAAGGTTTGGGGTTTGCACTTTAGTCATGTTGCTATACTATTTTTTGCTTGGTCTTCATGCTACATACGATATGGCTCATCAGAAAATCGTGCCTAGATCTTAAACTTATGATATCAGCGAGGGAATGCAAGTCTAAAAGTCTCCAAAATCACTCTAATGTCGTTATTCTGCTTTCAAGCTTTCTACATGACTTGCTTCTTTCTGGCATCTGTGTAACCTGCAAAGGTGAAGACATAAAGTTTATACCTTTTTTGGATATTGATAAAAAGAAAAAGCTTTCCACAAGCACTTTCTATTCAAACATGAAACAGAAATTCTGGGAATATAGAAGAGATAGAGAAGAAATAAAGCAAGGAGTAAAGTACTACTGAATCCAAACAAAATAGTATAGTCTTTGTTCCAAAAATGTCTCTACATGCATCTTTTAAAACCCCACAAATGTGTAAATCAAAATTGGCATTAAGGTAGCATCAACAAATCTCACATCCTAAAAAATGAAACTAATTCAAGCTCAAGGGATTAAGGCAAGGCAGAAGTAGTGTGATTCAACAGTAAAGCTAGATCAAAACTCAAACGAATACAAAAAAAAATGAAAATCCTAGAATCGGAAAAGGATAGAGATGTTGTACTCTAACGGCGGCGACGATGGAGACAGGAGACAAAACGTTCTCCATCTTGCTTCAGTGTTTGATAACCATTTCTATAAAAACAACCACCCTTATTAATGTTCAATAAAAACAACCTTTATTATGTTCTTTATGCAAAAACAAAAAACAAACAAACTTATTTATCTTTTTGTGACGTTATGTTCAAACGCTTTCATAGCTCAGTTGGTTAGAGCACCCGTTTAGTAAGCGGGAGGTCTTGAGTTCAACTCTCAATGAAAGCATATTTTTATTCCCTTAAAATTTTTTTGGTTTTTTGCATTGCATATTACTTCCACAACCATAGATTAACGCCTCAAAAAATTGATTCATGACAAAAAAAACACCCTCTTTACCCATTCTAGTATAGTTCCAACCAAGATTTAACGGTCATCATTACAGACAACTAGAGTTCTGTTCTGTTCTGCTCCGATTCTTCATGAATGTTTTTGCTATCAAGAGGTATGTACTGAGACATAATAGACACTATCTCTGAATCCATGTAAGACTGCATTGAAATTTTGATGAAAACATAGAAAAAATGAGAATTGGAGTTTAATGAATGATGATCCGGGCGTAAGAGAAGTCACAAGTAGCAAAGTGACATTACCTTAAGGTGGTACTTGTAGAATATATAAGCAACGAAAGAGATGCCTGCAACGGCAGTTAGACCCACAATTGTGAACAACCATCTGCTTCTTGATTCACTTCTTCTCTCTGCATAAGCCGGTTTGGATGTAAACATCGAGAGGTGTTCTAATAATATCTAGAAAAAGTTTACATACCAATACAAGTGTCTTGTTCTTTCATATAGAGACTTTTGTTAGAGCATTCGCATTCATATCCTCCCCAATTGTTCTTGCATTTGCAGCCATCACATTGACAAGCTGATTTCTCTTTGCATTCATCAATGTCTAGTTATGAAGCGATCAAGATTGGTCAAAGACAAATGACAAGGAAACTCTATTTTACCATGAACAAACTTGTCGAAATATTTTCACCTTCGCATTTCAGACCATCTCCGTGGAAGCCTAGAGGGCAACGACATCCTGATGTGTCCGAGTTCTACATCGAACAATCGAGAGAAAAGACATACAAAAAGTAAATAAAAAAGTTTCAAAATTTAGCAACAAGTGGAATAGAAAGCAGCGTTCACTTAACCAAACAAGCAGAGAAAGTTTGACCCTTTTTGGTTTCAGACCAGCAGCCTCCTTCGTTCATGGAACATCTCGCAGGTCCATAAGCTGTATCAATAACAATAATGTTAAGAAAAGGACCTTTTCAGACTAGTGAACAAAAATGTGTAAATGAGATATATCGAAAAAAGAAGTTTCAAGAACATGTACGCTTGCAGGAGGTATAACCATCTCCTTTATATTGAACACCATGGACAACCGGGCACTCGCATACTCTTCCCCTATATGTGTCCTAATAAGAATTCATGTAATCTATGAAGAAGAGATGAAATAGACTGGTTAAATCATCATCGGTATATCGCTCCTTTTCACTATACCTTGCAAGCCGTTACATTAAATCTTTTATCTTGCCAACATCCACCATTTGCTTCAAGACATTCATTGGTCTCTATATCTGTTGTCAAATGGAACAAGAAGAAAAGTCTTTTTAGTATGTTCTTGTTGGAATACGACTAGCTTGCTTGAGGCAAATGGCTTGACCTGCACTCAAACATATTGGAGGTTCGGTTCTCTCCTTGAATCCAGAACATATAGCCTTCAGCACCGAGGTTCTCTCGAGTTTACCTGAACATGGAACAGATTAAGACTATGTAATCTTTGAACTTTTTGATACGGAGAGAAGGAAAGAGCTTACCACGATATTGAGCATTGTTGATGATCAATGTTGGAAAGATTGTGATAACCCCGCGATTCTCTTGGCCTAACTGTACTTCAAAAATGTCATGAAAGAAAGAATAAACAGCTCTGTGAATTTGAAGAAACATCGAACCTGAAAAGCTTGCTCGGTTTTTAGAACTTCATTCTCTACATCAGCATCAGGATCACCAATGCATTTCTTGATCTTCTCAAGAGACAAACCTGAGAAAAAAAAAACAAACAAATATCCCTGAAAACTGTTAAAGAGAAGAGATGCAATCAGATTGTGATATCTCTCATGAAAACAAAAGGCCATTTTTTACCAAGAGATTCCACGACAGTATCCGCACATTCTTTGCTATATTTCTTCTCCTTCATAGAACACCTGATGTTAAAATCTGTCACATAATCCCACCAGACCCAAGAACTGTTCTTCTCCTTAGCCACTCTATGAACACATAACTGTCTCAGGTTCTCGTAAACGACGTCTTTCCCATTATATCCATCTTCAAAGTCTTGTTCAGGGTCAGGAGCACAATACCTCCCTTGGTTTATACACTGAGTCTTACACTGCATGCTATGTAGAAGCTCTTTGGGACAAGACCAAGAAATGTAATGAGGTGTGAACAAAGTATGACCGCCTTTTTCGAGAATCTGAGCTTTTCCCTTGAAGTTCTTTATGAAATTCATCTGTTCATTGCAGTGTACACCACATTCATCATTAGTGTTAGCCCATAGCTCATACTCAACTCTCTCATCAGGGTTTGGTATGGACTCACTCCACTCTATTTTCAAGATTACTTCTTCGCCTCTTTTTAGAGCTTTCTTGAGGCTGTCTCCGAAAGAGCAAAGGATCAAAGCCGATGGGATGTTGATTTTATCTAAAAAGTGAGGATCTTCGTCTTGGGATTCCTCTGGTGAATCCATTGTTATTAATGGCTCAACAATGTTATCTGCTAGTAAAACAGCCGCTGCACCGGATTGTTGCCCGTTCCATATCTTCAAAGGATAGTTACACACTAAAAAGAAGAGAGAATAGAGTTGAATCTACTTACCCTCAACACAAATCTTTCACCATACAAACCTCATCAGTTTCAGAGAAGCAGATGTTAACTAAAACTCTCCAAACTTTCAATTAGATTCTTGATGGAACACTCGAGATTTCTTAGTTCTTAATAAATTCTAGAAATGGAATGAGATTCTGACAAAGTCTCTAATGTCAAGTACAGAACCAAGAACGTTCAGTCTCATATGTCAATTATGATCAAGAAATGTCAACTTTCAACACTAGGAAGTAGGAACTTTTGAATTTAGATTAAATTTACCTCCACGATCAATGAGGAGGATGGTGGGATAAGGAGACTTGGGCTTGAAGGTTTTGTTGAAGGAGTTACATCCGTAACTGCCTTTGCCTGCGTAGACGACGGAGCCGATCATGAAACCGCCGTAGCTTGGGATGCCAAAGGTTGCGATGGCTGCGTCGTGCTTAGCTCCCATTGCCCATGAGTTAAGAACCGTCAAGCTGCTCTTTTGCACGAAGAATATCGCTGAAACTCCGTTGACCACCATGGTCAACGCTAGAATCAGAGCAAAAACGATTACTTTACTGCTTGGAGACATTGTCCTCAACAGCGTCTCTCTGTTTTTCGAAAGTTTCCCGTCAAAATTTGCAACTATTTCCAGAGAAAAAAGTGATCTGAAGCTAATGTATTTGGAAGAGAAGACAAAAGTTGACAGAAGTCAGCGGAGCTACCATGACTCTGCAACTACTGTTTTTTCCACACATCTGTCTCATTATAAATTAAAGTTTCGGAATTGCAATAAGCCAAATTTAGGCAAATTTTTGGATGCTCTTAAAAGCCCATATAGACCATCCAAGAATTATGGGCCGAAGAAGCCCATTATGAATTTGCTAGTCAAATGGGGAATTGCTTCGCTTTTGATTAATAGACAAGATCCCAAGATGATCCCATTTGAAAAATATCTAAAATAGCTGTATAAATCAACGAGTGGTCGTCCCACAAAACACCACCACGAGCCATGTAATGCTCCAATATCTCTAATTGCACTTTCTTTGATGCAAGCCAGCCATTAACAGCACGTGTTTGTTATTCATATTTAAATATGATATACATTAATCTAAGCCGCGTTCGTATTTGTTACAGATATACACGTAGAAATATACATTATTCAGTTTGTAACTATATATAATTCTGGTCTAATATGTCTGCGTGTTTCCACATATATATCTAGAACGTTTCACAAAAGAAACCAACAAAACATAGCTCAAGTATGGACCTTAAGCTCAGGCCAAGCTTCTTCACCTCCTTTTTTGTTTTCATCATACTTCTAAAAAACCCTGATTTCGCATCAGCAGCAACTAGTCCTAGATGCATATCCACCGAGCGAGAAGCTCTTCTCACCTTCAAACAATCACTGACCGATCTTTCGGGTCGGCTCTCTTCTTGGTCCGGACCTGACTGCTGCAAATGGAACGGTATTCTCTGCGACGCCCAAACAAGCAGGGTTATCAAGATTGATCTCAGAAATCCCAGTCAAGTAGCTAACTCCGATGAGTATAAAAGAAGTTGCTTGCGGGGTAAGATACATTCCTCTCTGACCCGTCTCAAGTTCTTGAGCTATCTGGATTTGAGTTCAAATGATTTCAATGGATCGGAGATCCCGGACTCTATCGGCCACATCGTTACTTTAAGGTACTTGAATCTTTCTTCCTCCTCGTTTTCTGGTGAAATTCCGGCGAGTCTTGGCAACTTGTCGAAGCTGGAGTCTCTTGATCTGTACGCTGAGTCGTTTAGTGACTCTGGTGCGTTTGCTTTGCGCGCAAGCAACCTCGGGTGGCTTTCTGGTCTGTCTTCTTCTCTGGCTTACCTCAACATGGGGTATGTGAATCTGAGCGGTGCCGGTGAAACCTGGTTACAGGATTTGAGTAGACTCTCGAAGCTGAAGGAGTTGCGTTTGTTCAATTCTCAGCTCAAGAACTTACCTCTCTCGTTGTCTTCGTCTGCGAATCTTAAACTCCTTGAAGTTCTTGATTTGTCTGAAAACTCTCTCAGTTCGCCGATACCCAACTGGCTATTTGGTCTCACCAGCCTTAGAAAGCTGTTCCTCAGATGGGATTTTCTCCAGGGTTCGATTCCTTCCGGGTTCAAGAACCTGAAGCTTCTAGAGACACTAGATCTGTCTAATAATCTGGGACTCCAGGGCGAGATTCCATCGGTCCTTGGAGATCTTCCTCAACTGAAGTATCTAGACCTTTCTGCAAATGAGCTCAATGGTCAAATTCATGGGTTTCTCGACGCCTTCTCCAGAAACAAAGGCAATAGCTTGGTCTTTCTTGATCTTAGTTCCAACAAGTTAGCTGGGACATTGCCTGAGTCGCTTGGAGCGTTGAGGAATCTGCAGATTCTGGATCTTTCATCGAATTCCTTCACGGGTTCGGTCCCTTCCTCGATAGGAAATATGGCGTCACTGAAGAAACTTGATCTTTCTTTCAACACCATGAACGGGGCAATCGCAGAAAGCTTGGGGAAGCTTGGTGAGCTTGAGGATCTGAACTTGATGGCGAATACATGGGAAGGTGTTATGGGGAAGTCTCATTTCGTGAATCTTAGAAGCTTGAAAAGCATCCGCCTCACAACCGAACCAAACAGATCTCTTGTCTTAAAGTTGCCATCTACCTGGATTCCTCCTTTCAGACTTGAGTTGATCCAAATTGAGAACTGCCAAATCGGTCCTTCGTTCCCAATGTGGCTTCAAGTGCAAACCAAACTCAACTTTGTCACACTCAGAAACACTGGGATTGCAGATACAATACCAGATAGCTGGTTTTCAGGAATCTCTTCTGAAGTAACTTACCTGATTCTAGCAAACAACAGAATCAAAGGAAGATTACCTCAAAAGCTTGTGTTCCCAAAGTTAAACACCATTGATCTGAGCTCCAACAACTTCGACGGCCCTTTTCCTCTCTGGTCAACAAACGCAACAGAGCTTCGACTTTACGAGAACAACTTCTCGGGTTCTCTTCCACTGAACATTGATGTCTTGATGCCAAGAATGGAGAAAATCTACCTCTTTCATAACAGCTTCACAGGCACAATCCCGTCGTCTCTATGTGAAGTCTCCGGCCTGCAAATCCTCTCTCTAAGAAACAATCACTTCTCTGGTAGTTTCCCAAAATGCTGGCACCGTTCGTTCATGCTTTGGGGAATTGACGCGTCTGAAAATAACATATCAGGCGAAATACCAGAGTCTCTCGGTGTGTTACGTTCTCTCAGTGTCTTGCTTCTGAACCAGAATGCATTGGAAGGTGAAATACCAGAGAGTCTTCAGAACTGCTCTGGCCTTACGAACATTGATCTTGGAGGAAACAAGCTGACTGGGAAACTTCCATCATGGCTAAGAAATCTGTCTTCTCTGTTCATGCTTCGTCTGCAAAGTAACTCCTTCACTGGTCAAATCCCAGATGATCTCTGCAGCGTTCCGAATCTACACATTCTTGATCTCTCAGGAAACAAGATCTCAGGCCCGATCCCAAAATGCATCAGCAACCTCACAGCCATTGCTCATGGTACAAGCTTCGAAGTGTTCCAGAATCTTGTCTACATCGTTACAAGAGCTCGTGAATACCAAGACATTGTCAACAGCATAAATCTTTCAGGAAACAACATAACCGGAGAATTCCCAGCAGAAATCTTGGGCCTTTCTTACCTTCGAATCCTGAATTTATCGAGAAACTCCATGGCAGGAAGCATCCCCGGGAAAATTTCAGAACTCAGTCGCTTAGAGACGCTTGATCTATCAAGAAACAGGTTTTCTGGAGCCATTCCTCAGAGCTTGGGAGCAATATCTTCTTTGCAAAGGCTGAATCTTTCGTTCAATAAACTAGAGGGGAGCATACCAAAGGTTCTGAAGTTTGAAGATCCGTCTATTTACATTGGAAATGAGTTACTCTGTGGGAAACCACTTCCTAAAAAATGTCCAAGAGACATTAATAGCAGATTGTTGTAGTTAACTGAGCATAAGGTGCTAAAGATAATGTACCTGGTCATTCCCCAATAATAATAAACTTATCAAATCTACGGTGACGATGTTGTAACCACTTAAGAAAAATCAATGCAATGAACAATGAAATCCTTGTGTTTACTTGAGTCAAAAATTCAAACTTCCGAAAAGAGCACTCTTTTCATTTTCTTCACTTCCCATCTCTGTGCAATTCCCTATTAAGAGAATCCACAACTATGCACAAAGGAACTAGCATTCATAATATCTACGCTTATCAATGTGAGAAAGAAATCAGAAGAGCTATCAAATTCAACAAAGCAACCTGAGCATAATCAGTCGAAAGAGATCGAACCATGACCCAACAAAAAAAGGAAGATTCAGGCACTAGTCTAGAAACAACGGAAGTCACATCAACAAGAGATTCCAATCTCGATGCAAAGAAGAAACACTCACTACCTTGGAAATAGAGACAGAGAAGCTCGAAACTCTCAAACTGTGATATGCGTCTACAGAAAGAATAGAACAACGATGAGGTGTTTCGAACAGTTCTTCTCAGCTTTATCAAATTCCAATCCTATTTCGGTTTGTTTCAGTTCGATTTGATGTAATTTCGAGTGGTTCAGTTCGGTTTCGATTCAATTCTATTTTGTGTAACCAAAAAGTGATTTGATTTTGGTTTAAATCTTACGATTTTCTTCTGCTCGGTTTGATTTTTCTTTTCCAGTTACGGACTTTTTTTCTTCTCACAGTAAGCCAAGTTGATTGGACTGTTAAACATTTGACGATGAAAAGAGTTTAACGGGCTGGTCAAGTGAGCCATATATCCAAGGCTAAAATCTGTAACGCTTTAACTCTTCTTTTTTTTTTTTTTTTGAATCACAACGTTTGAAGAAAAACCAAAGTTTTAGTACCATCTCTTTTGCTTTTTTAAGCCAAATGGAACTTAAGAAAAGGTTGTTAAAAACAAATATTGTTTTGAATAAGCTTCAATGCTGAAACTTGGCGCTTTGTTTATGCCTTTATGAGTTTATGGGGTATGAGGAAGCTTTAAAATATAAAATTACATTATTCACTCTTTCTAACTTTGTCTTCTCTATTTTCTCCAATAAATAGTGCGTCACCGAAATATTTATGATTTGTAAAAAACAAATATTCGTCACTATTTAAAAAAATGTTAAGTAAAAAAACATATATATAATTGTTCGTTACTAATTAAAAAAATGGATTAGGGATTAAAAATCTAAAATCATTTAGGATGGGAATTAAAAAGGTAAGAAAATGATGGTTCAATGCAACTTTGGATGCCAGGTCTGTCTTCTCCTCCTTTACACGCAAAACTATGCCGTTTCTGGATTTCTTTTTTATTTCATTTTGCCTCTTTTATCTTTTTCTTTTCCAGTTTTTGCCTTTTTAGCATGCAGTAAATAGATTTGAAGAATATAAGGACAAAACTCATGTGGAGTAACTATTTCTAACTAATTAAATTTGTAGCGTAAAAATAAATAGGCCAGTCTGTATTAACTATAATTAAAAATCATATCAAACCAAACCAATTAGTTTCCTCATCAGGGTGTTACAAAAACATCAAAGGGGTTTCCAATCAAAGTTATGGCAAACTTAAGTAATCGAACTGAGTAAACTGAATCAAAGATTAACCCTGTTTAAGTTTGACATTTTTTAAACTAATTAAACCAAATAATAACCTCAGAATGTTCACCTCTTATCTGCTAATTGCATTGATTCGTTTATTAACAACTATAATCTGCATTGAGAGATATAGATCGAGAGATCCAGTTTCTAGATATACTAGAAATCTATATATAATAATAGCGATAATTTTATAACCCTAACAAAAGTACAATAACCCTAAAAAGGAAGTATTATTCAGTACTACTCATCATCACTTAGCTTTCGTTGACACAACATCAATGCAGATTCGCGATGCATGTGCCATGTATGCTTGGGACCTCTGAAATCACCGAGTACTATATATTTATAACTATATCAAATCAATTAAATTTGTATGGATCCATGCATGGTTGGTTCGTGATTATTAAATGCGACATGTACCAAAAGACCTTTACCATACATCATTGCCGTATTTTCTAAACTAAATTTTGAACTGGTAGGAAAATAAATTAATAAGTATGTGGATTCGCCCACGAAGTTTGGCTCTTGTATATCTCAAGAATCTAGATTCTTGTCTTTTCCCTTTCGGTTCATTTTGGTCCGTGCAATTCCTGTCTTTTGGTTCATTCTATATCGTATGTTGACAAAGAATTATAATTTATTAAGTCAAAGTAAAATCTAGTTTGATTTTATGCCGTGCTTAATTCATTTTTCAAGTTTTGATAAATAGAATGGCTAGATAGGAAGTTTATAAACATATCAAACTTACGTATTTTCTTTTGCATGGAAGATTGGGAATTTAGTAGGAATAAAAATAATAAAAGTAGAAAGGATACTGAATGTGGAAAGCGGTCCAAACCCTTTATAAGCACGTCTGTCTATATATGTTTCTGCGTGTGTATATACAATTTTTTTTATATAACCCGGGGATCCCCAGGCATGTGAACGTATTTTTTTTTTTTTTTTTTTTACATCAAAACCCATATATTAAGCTTGTGGCAATAGACTCTCTTCGACAGAGAAAGTCCGCCCGGGGCCAGTCAACATGTATTTTCTTCTTTAAATTGTTCTTTTTGCTATTTTTTTGCAATTTATTTTTTCTATGATTTTTAATGAACAAAATATAAGATATATTCCAATTTTTATTAAAAAAAAAAAGTGAATGTAAAACTTCACGTAAGTGTTTAATATTCAGTCAAATAAAAGGTTCACCAAAAATATCCAGTCAAATTATCTCGTTCTATTATTGGTACGGTGTCTTATACACTGTAGCGTCTCATTACAAATTCTGGAAGCTGATAGTTTCTCACAAATTCATTTCGAGTGATTGCTAATATGTTCGTTCAGACACACGAGTGGAGTCAAAATTTGGACACTCTTGAATTTACGGTAAGATGCTATAAGTATATATTATTTTTTGCTCATATTAACTCCCACAAAACAATCTTACCAGCAAAACTGGAAATTATAACAAAAAAAAAAACTGGAAATTTAAACTTTGGATCAACAGACAACATGTTACATTCGATAACTTGTGTACGTACAACCTTAGAATTAAAGAAAGATATATACTAGACTACTGTAGGCAAAATATTCATACAAGCAGCTCTACATTATATATTTCTACCTATTGGAGATGGGATTTGGACCACTTGGGACTCCATGTTTCCTGTCACTGAGCATCTTCCCCTTCCGCCATGTGGTCATCGGCCGCCGAACTCTAAACCCTTCTCTTCTTCTCCCTTCCGGCGAAGTTACCGCCACATCATTGACGTCTTGAACATTGGAGCCAATCCGGTGAGTTTGATCAATGTTTATTTGACGGGTTTGGAGGATTAGTGAAAGGAAGAAGAAGAGAACAAGTGAAATGATGATGTAAGGAGATCTCATCACATGTTATACCAATATTAAGATTAGAAGCTTGTTATATATCAATACAACAAAGGCAAAACCATCAAAATGGTTTCTTTCCCTTGAGGGTTATTCAGAATTGCAGAGCTCTTGAGAATGATCAAGAAATGAGTTTTGATATTTTTCTGTAAACTTAGAGCTAGGAGAGAGAGAGAGAGAGATGTGTGAGATTGTGTATGCAGTTTTTTTTTCTTTTCTTTTGGTGTAGTAATGCGTGGAAAGTGCGAGAGAAAAGAGAGATATAAAAGAAAAAGCAAAGATGGTACGATTTTTTTTTTACTTTGTCTGTAGTGTGAATGTGAAACTTTGAGTCCCATTAATCAAAGGGATTACAGCAAATTTGAATATGAAGTCAGTTTTAGAAAAACACTCAACGTAAACCTCTGCTTGAAAATATTTAAAAGACTATTGTAAAAGATTTGATTCTGTGGGTAAAACTGAAGGCTATCGACTTTGACGGGGAAAAGACACATTTGACCGATTGATTTGGAGGTGTCGGAGACAAACACAAGCTGAGTAGCTGACCACAGTATTTTGTTTTTTGTTTTTTTTTGTTTTTTATCTTAAACTAGGTTCTAATCAACATTCAACAAACAAAAATTTCAAACAAAAAGAAAGGGAAATGGGGGTGAAGAAAAAGAGAACAAGAAAAGAATATTAATGGAAAATTAGCCACAAAAGACGAAGAGTCTATTCAGTGACAAGATTTAACGATGTCATGTTCTTATTTGGACATTTTTTATGTCACTGGTGAAAAGATTTTTTTGGTCTTCCCGAGTATACTTGATTACTTTCCCAAATACAGGTAGAAATCAAATCAATTACAAAAGAGGAAGAGTCGGAGAGAGAGGTTTTTTTTTTGACAAAACCATACTAGCTATGTGATTATGTTACAAAACCATTTGACAACTTAAAAAGATTTACAACCTATTATATTTTTATAATGAATAACAATGCTGTCCATGCATATAGTTCGTAGTTAGTATGGACCGACAAAAGAAAACGAGTTGAATGAAATAAAAAAAATTTTGAGTTATTTAAATGACATTATCTATCTGAATGTTGTGTTTTTGGCTTAGGTTGTTAAACCATTTTGATTAATATATATATATATATATATATATATATATAAAACAATTTTGTTAATTTGGGTCATGAAACATCTTACTTTTCATTAATACATTTTTTTTTACATATATAGCTAATTTGAAAGACCAGTTATATTATATAAAACTGAACACATAGATTAACCAACAATACGCTAGAATAGGTACAAACCACAGATATAATGGGGTGTACGTAGAAGAGGGGAGTTAAGAAAGTGGTTTGAACCTTGCCATTAGCCATTATTGAAGTTGAGATTGAGAGTGCTAGGTATCAGGGAGTGTTGGAATGGTACTATAGTAGTCTAATCAAGGACAGCTAGCTTACATCGAAAATTCAGCTGTATGTACATTGAAATCTGAGTTTTTTTTTTTATACCAAAGTTCATAAACTATTGCTCGTATCAAGAGCTTACAAATGATATTGAGCTTTCGGTTTGATGAGGGAGCAATACACCATATGAGAATGCCATCAAAAGCAGAAGAGTAATGGCTATAGATGTGAGTCAGAAGAAGTAATCTCACTACATTTATATTTGTAACAAAAATTTGTTAATATATTTTTTAAAAACAAACTTTATCGTGATAGCATAAAAAAGAATTGTAATATAGATGTGTAGTTTTTTTTTTTTTAGTGTCAGAATGGTTAAAAATGACACCACACCAATGTGCAAGTCCACCTTTAAAAAAGGTCTCCCATAACCATCAGTCCACATAAGAATATTACCTAGTTCGAAAACATGATTTTGTACACAAACTTATACATGCACACACAATGACACAATGCAAGAATAATATATAACCAGTTTTTTCGGGTAAAATGTAAAGGTTATATATAAACAATTTTTGTTAAATAATCGGTTTTATTTTACTCATCTCTTGTTTTTTTCTATTTCCAAATATGTTCTGAGCTTTTGGTTTATAATTTCTCTGGAACCGAGACCAGCTTTTGGTAATATTTATTAACACACAAGTCATCCTTTATCAATTAGAGATTCCAACATGGGAACAAGGAGTCAATCTCCCTCCTAAAATAATCCTTGAAACCAAGTGAGCCATCACCACTGACTCACCTCTCGTGTAAGTCATTAGCGAGGAAACCAAGAAAATCGTTGATCGCACCCATATTTTACGGCACTTCAATTCTTTCTTCAAAGGATTTCAACAGATCAACAGAGAAATTGTTTTATGTAATAATGAAAGTAAAATAAAGTGAAGACATGGTTGCAGTCGTGTCACGTTGCTCAACATGTGCGACCATGTAGGATATAAATGCTAGAGTTATGGAGTTAGATAATTTTGATTTCTTCTTAATTAATGTAGCTCAATGAGAGGAAATATTATTTATCAGTTATCACTCTAGTAGGCTTTAAACAGATGTACGATTAGACGATTAGTTAGTACGTAATTCCAATTTATTATACAACATTCTACATTATAAGTTTAAACATTATACAACATAGTTTTAAATCACAAATCCACAGTATTATAATATCTGAGCTAGCAAAAAAAAAAAATCTCTGAATCGTGTTCTAGAAAGCTATCAATTTTTCAAAACTATTGAATGAAAATGAAACAAACTACTATACTTTCACCTAAATAAAAAAGAGTTGATCCAAATGTTAATCTAGTTTAATGTGTCCCCATTCACTAACAGCTAATCCACCCAACGGCTCCTTTGGACTCTCCGCTTTAGGACCCTCCACGCCTTCATCTTCATTAATTATCTAATTAGGAGTATAACTACTAACTTGTAAACCTTGACCCCAAAAAAACTACTAACTAGTAAAGTAAAATGATCTTTAAAAGGAATGATGTAATTTCAAAAAACAGATTGGCAAAGTTGTAGAACCAGTTTTTTTTTTTCTTTGAATATAATTTAACATTTATTCAAAAAAAAAATAATCTTTAATTAACACTTCCGACGCTAAATACTTTCAGAAAACCATTTTTAATTGTCCTAAAAGGAGCAATTTTATGCATTTGCCGTGTAATCACACCTTAGAGCAGCTCCATTAATGTAACCCAGTTTGAATCTCTTTAGATTTTTTTAATAATTTTTTTGAAGAGTGATGTGTGGAACCATTAAAATTTACTCCCATTAAAATAAAAAATTCACTCTTATTAAATTGAATAACCAATAGCCTTCCTCCACATAGCCACGAGACTGTCTCCTGCGCCTCTTCAATCAAGGATCGATCCGTTCTTTTTTTTTTGATTTTCAATTTATTTTTAATCAATTTTACCTAGGATATTGAGCCAAAAAATGTCAAGAAATGCTAATGGAGCTGGTCTTAGAAGCTTCCTCGAGACACTCAGCATACTTGTCTTCGTCCGAATCTTTTTTTTTTTTTTTTTATTTACACTCTGTTTTTAAATTCTTTCTTTTTTTCCGACACGTTTCCAAGTTTAGAGGATAAACACAGAACAATTCTATTACTCGCATTTTTTTTTTTTTACTGGTCGCTAGAAGCAAACCTTCCTAAAAATAAAAATAGATAAAACAAAACACTGTTGTACTTAATTTCTGTTTCTTCATCGTTACCTTGTCTTTCGAGTCTAAAACCACTCGTTGCTCTGTTTTTTCAGTGTCTTTCAGTTAATCCAAAAACGAACTTTTCTTCTTTCCCTTTTGGAGAGAGAAAACGTTTTTGATTTCATTTTCATTTCCTAAGATCGAGATCCAATCAAAGATGGGTCTTTTTGTTGTTTGTCCTCGTCTTTGTAATCGTTGACGATTACTTCGTCTATACATAAGAATGGCGTCTTCTCAGGTAAAGATCGCCTCTTTACGATCTAACTTCGGTTCTGTCCTTAAAGATCGCAACCGGCGGCACAACGACGACGACGTCGTTTTCCAGAAGAATCTGAAAGCTCAAGTGAAATCTGCGGCGATCTCCGACGAGAATTCCCAGAACAGAGTCGATTCTAGGATCGGAAACAAGCCGAAAAAGAAGAACAAAAGCCGTCTTGGTTCGCCGGAGAAATCACGAACCAGAAAAAGGAACAACTTTTCCGACAGCAAGAGAAACGACAATCTTGGAGGAGCTTCTTCTCTTGTTCAGATATGGGAGGCGAGGCTGAATCGATCCAGCGGCGGAAACTCGCCGATCCATGGCCAATCAACAGAGAGCGTTCAAGAAGAAACCAACCTTTCGGCTCCATCCATCGACGGAGAATCTGAATCGGAGAACGAATCGAACAATCCTGATCGAACGGTGGAGATTGAATCCGAGACTCTCAATTCGGTTTCTGATTCCGGAGAGAGCAAATGGGGCCGAGTCGCTGACATTATACGAAGACTGAAGCTAACCGCCGGCGATAATGGCGGGACCGTCGACATGCCGATTATAAAAACGCAGGTGGTGGAGAAAAACAGTTTTCCGGTGGTTACTTGTTCGCCGCGACTCCGAGGAAGGCAAGCATTCTCCGATTTGCTTACGCGTCTGGAACGCGACCGTCACCGTGAACTGCAGTCGCTTCTTGAACGCAACGCAGTTTCTAGGTTTCCTCAACGTGGTCGCCTCCAGGTACTTGAATTTTGAGAAACCAACCATTTTTTCAACATCATTTACAAAAACAACTCACAACTTATTTAAGTTACAAAATTAACCAAGTTTCAGTGTTAAGAATCTCTCGCTTTTCCTTGTTAACACAGTCAATGTTGCGGCTAAGGAGTCTCAAACGCGGCCTAGTGATTCAAGATCGTCAACGGTCTAGCGCAAAAACACCTGATTTGAATCGCCTCAAACCTGGCTCTACAGTTCTTCACCTAAGGTATGATCAAGAACCTCTGTATTCTTACAAATTCATGAGTTAAGTTCTCACATATTTTTTTGCTGATCTCAATCTTTCAATCGTTACGCAGGGAAAAATTCAGGGCAAACGCAGCAAACGCCTCTTCTGAAGCAGAACGGAAAAAAGGTCAACAATCAACTGTAGAAACAGAGAGAAGTACCGAGAGCATGCAGTCTAAAGAAACTAGTATTCTTCTAGAAACTTCATCCACAGAGCGGTTAAGCCCTCGAAAGAGCAAGATAGAAGAAGCAATTTTACGAAAGAAAGAAAATGAAACAGAAATGAGTTACCTTCAGCTGCAAGAAACCATAGTAGCAGAAGCTTTGAAAAGAAAATCTGATAAGACCATCACCAGCGTAACTCATCAAGAACCGCGGAAACTGGAGAACGAGGACGCGAACATGGTAGAAATCAGTACACAGGAAACTCGAGAAACACCGTTCCTTGAGAGAAAAGAAACGACGTTACGATGGGAAGAGCAAGAAGAGTATGAGGATGAACAGTCTTATTACGGAGAAATGAGCTACGACTGGTTTACAGAAATTGCTCGGCCTCGGACTTATTGGGAAGATCTGAGGAAATCACGGTATCAGGAAGTGATGAACACTCGATCTGACAAAGAAGATATATGCAGACTCCTTGAGAGGTAAAATCAAATCAAAGCAAATGATTCTTCTTTATTTATTCAAAACATCTTTATATTATCCTAAAAATCGGTTCTTTCTTGATCATACAGTAGAACGGTTTCGGATTTTCTCCAGAGCGGTTTGCGAGAGAAGATCGATAAGCTCATAATGTCTCGTGTTCAGACAAATCCGGTTCGGCGGATTGAGGAAGCTGGTAAAGAGGAAGAGAAATGTGACATAGATAAAGAAGAAGAAGTTGAAGTCAGAGATTACTTGAGCCAAACGTCATCTCCGATCTTTGCGCCTTCACCGGCAGGATCATGGAGTTCTCAAGACACCGGTGTTGCTTCCACACCTCTGAACAATCTTCATTCCACTGTGAGCCTCTTCTTTTCTTGTTGAAATGTCACTAAAAATCACGATTAGTTTTGGTGAGATTGGCGTTTAGAATTCATGGAAATGTTGCAGGATATGGAGATTATAAGCGATTTGAGATCACAGATTTTACAGCTCCAACTAGACATGTCGGAGCTAAGAGACTCTGTCAAAACGTGTTTGGACGTAAACGCTAGCCTTCAAAAGTCAGTTCACCGGGATAATCCCCTGAAACGCAAATGCTGCGTTTGTAACGAAACGCTAGTTGAAACACTTCTATACAGGTAAGAAAATCCAATCACCTATATATAATTTGGCGACTTCAAATACGTTTCACTTCGCCTTTTTCACGTTTTGATTTTGTTTATACGTTTCCGCTTGATTAATGTAGGTGCGGGCACATGTGCACATGCCTCAGATGTGCAAACGAACTACAATGTAATGGCGGGAAATGCCCGATTTGTCGTGCTAAGATCCTAGACGTTGTTCGCGTCTTCGTCGATCCAAGAACCTGAAATTATATTTATAACCAACGGTTCAAAAACGCTAACGATATATATGTCACTTACCCCAAACGTTTTTTTTTTTTTTTTTTGTATAACTTTTCTTTTCTTCCTTTGTTTTCTTTCGAGTTGGCTGGAGCGCGTTTGCGTTTTGGATCTGCGTCCAAGATTCATACCTATGCTCTTTATAGGTGAATAACTAACCGAACCTCTCTTCTTGACGTTGAAGTTTTCTTCTTGTAAAGACACCTATACTACTACATATGTTTTTCACTTCCTTCCATCAAGTTTGTACGAGGTTTAGTATTTAGTAATTACCGTTTATTTATTTTGTTTTAGTATGTATAATGTATTAATCTTAAAACAATAACGGAAAAATAACCTAATATTTTCCGAAAAACATAAGTGAAAAAGGATGGAAAATAATGCCAAAAACATAGCTTAATGTTTGATGCGAAGGTGAAACAATGGCTCATAATCATAATATATATATATATATATATATATATATATATTATTTTTTTATAAAGACTGGGATCAAAGAAACGACGATCAAATTTTACTGGTCGATTAAGCTGAAAAACAGAACAAACATATACAGAGCATTAATGTTTGAAACAAAGATGAAAGATCGATTTTTTTTTTTCTTTTTCAAAAGCTCATAATCATAAGTCTTTCAGAGACTCAAGTCTAAATAGACGACAAACATTCTCTCTCAGTTGTTATATACAGACCGATCATTCGTAGATACAAACATGTATTATTGTAAAATCTTAGTGCTCTGTTTACGTTTGTGTGTGTGTGTGTGTGTGTTTCACGCGTTCTGTGCCGCTAAGAACGTATTGAAGTCATCTCTAGCTTTAAGCAGCCGTGGGGTGATACAAGATCTAGGCGAAGTTGGGCACGAAACCGAGGTCGTGGTTGAAAATCTGACACGGCGTTGCGGTGACGTCTCCGCGGAAACTCTTTGTTGTCTTCCCGACAGAGAACTACTTGTCTTTAGAACGCTTCTCAAAGCTAGACCTCTCGTTTCCTTGTCGAAGAAGAAACCTGAGCTCACTGGTTCTTGCATATCTCCACCTCCACATTTGATCATTTCCACCGGTAAATCAAAGTACAATCGGCCGTTTCCTTGGGTCAAAGCCGTTGTTGAAGCCCATGAGCCACACTCGAATTTCTCGAGTGAGGCGCTTAGCGAGACAGAGGAGTTTGAGAACGATGACACTTTGATCATTTTCTTCTTTATGGAAGAATCCTCGCTTTTTGGCGACCTCATAGGTTTTTGCTTCCCAAATCCAGAGAGGGATAAACAGAAGGCATTGCACTTGAATTCTTCTTCTTCTCCATAGTAGAGGGTTTTCTCGGGATCCCTAGATTTTCGTAGAGAAAGCATGGTTTCTTGGTTGCCAAGCTTCTTTCGTGGTTTCATCATCGGCTCGGGAAGAACAGGAAGCGGCACGGCGTTATCTCTTGGTGGAGACATGGCCAGAGGTAAGACCATTCTGAAGCTTTCGTCTTTCACCGATGGGCGCGAGATCATCGGTGAAACGGTCAGCTGGTTCTGCAGAGCCGAATTCTTCACCAAGAAATTAAAGTTAGGGTTAGGGTTTTCTCCGGGATAAACACTGAGACCCTGCCACTCGTCGTTGCTCCATTTCTTGGTTAAACCATCTTCGAACACAATCAAGGCTGGAGGAGACATAACAAAACTCAAGAAATTTAAGACGATATATTAAATATGGTGAGGGAAAAAGGTGAGATTTTCTGCTGATGAATCAAAAAGGTGAGATTTTTAGGGTTGAAACTAATTAGAATTTTCCGGATATATATAAATGGGGAAGAAGGAAGTGGGAAGCACGTCTATGGCGGCGTGGAGAAGTAGTGACTAACATGTTGGAATCTTAATACATACGCGGTCTGAAGAAGAAGATACAAGGTAATATTTGAATATACTAAATCAGTGTCTTATCAGTGTTATGTGAATTGTGAGGTACGTCAAGATAATCAAATCAATTGTGAATCTTGACCAAAAATAAAATAACAGAAAAAGTTTTTTTTTGTTCTGTTTTTTGGACCATAGGATGTTAAGTTCTTGGCAAGGAAGAGGTTGCCAAAATAAAATACTATGATAAAAGTCATTTGTACATTATCATTTGAAATTTACTATATTATTAATCTAAAAAATGGAAAAAGACAGCAAATGTTTTTGGCAAAAAACAAAAAGCAGCAACTAAGAAAGGAAAACAGGTAGTTAATTAATGGGCCGAGCATAGAAGCCCACATTTTGAAGAGCCTTTTCATTCTAAACCCTAAACCGGGGAACAAGGCAAAAATGGATTTGCTGACTCCTTCTGTCTTCTTCTTCTTCTTCCTCCGACCTGTCTCCTAACCGTCGAAAGCTCTCGTGAGTCATTACAACCTTTTTCCAATGTCCGTAAATGTGAAGGTACATAATTTTACTTCATCATATAGTTTGCCGCCATCTTTTTTTTTTCTTTTTTCTGGGGATTCAATACCATATTTTTTCATAAATTGATTTTGGTTTACCTTTTGTTCCATCTGATAAGCTACCTGTGTTTTTCTTCTTCTTCCGAGAAATCACCTATTTTTAGATTCAGGGTAGTCAGAAAGTCTCCAACTTTATTCAATTTTAGCATTTATAAGTAACTAGAATGGTATATCGACTCAATTTTTCAGTAAGAATTATTGTAACGAGATGCAATTCATCGGATTATGTTTGGCCTGGAGTCTGGAGATGATGGATTACGAGAACAAGCTTGATCTTTTAAATTTCAGTTTACCCAAAAAGAACATAAGAAGATAAGCTTGTTCTTAAGGCATGGAAGGTTGTGTTTGTTTTGATTGGTTTCTGTCATTATTTAGGAGGAACCTGTGGTCCCGAACTGCGATGTCGATAATACAGAGCTTGCAGTTTTCAATGGAAATGGGGAAAGTGAGCTCGAGGATTTTGGGACACGCATTGATGTTATA
The DNA here is from genome assembly GCF_000478725.1 of Eutrema salsugineum. NCBI lineage: Eukaryota > Viridiplantae > Streptophyta > Magnoliopsida > Brassicales > Brassicaceae > Eutrema > Eutrema salsugineum. Next base: position 7,981,930 of record NW_006256908.1, on the reverse strand, counting down.
ACCGAGAGAGTGAATCAGGTGACAATTGCTTTTACTTGGCATCGTCACTAGTTTCTTATTTTCGAGTCTCTTAACCGATATATTTGGAGTGCAGCTTGAGCAAAGAGTTGTGGAGGTTGAACAGTTTTACTCTACCAAAGATGGAGCAGCTCAAACAAATACTTCTAAGAGTAACTCGGGCGGGAAAAAGGTTGCTATTTCTCAACCAAACACCTCCAAGTGTAACTCGGCCGGGAAAGCAAAATCAAAGGGAAAACATGTTTCCAGCCCTGAACTTATGCGTCAATTTGCAACTATTATTCGTCAGGCAAGCAAGAAAAAAGAGTATCCCTTTTTCTTTTTATGATATGCTTTTCAGATGATGATAAAAATTCAAGGCCCTGATCTTCGATTACTTTGTGTAATGCTTCCTTAGTTTGCCAAAGTTATACTGTTTACTCAGTATTTGAACCTTTCGTCTTCTTGTACCTCTTAGATTACTCAACACAAGTGGGCATGGCCGTTTATGGAACCTGTTGATGTTAAAGGACTTGGACTCGATGATTATCACAAGGTTCAGATTCAAACCTTGCTATCTTACTTTGTGGGCCAAATTGACTTTTATGGTTAAGTCGAAGTCCAGGCTTCCATGAAATTTCGCTGAAATGAGTGTGTTTGATAAAACTTGATAGCTTCTGTGGATTACTTAACAGGTTATAGAGAAGCCAATGGACTTAGGAACTATCAAAACTAAAATGGAGGCTTCGGAGTATAACAATGTCCGGGAGATATATGCTGATGTTAGGCTAGTTTTCAAGAACGCGATGAAATATAACGAAGAAAAAGAAGATGTCTATGTGATGGCTAAAGCTGTATTGGAGAAGTTTGAGGAAAGATGGCTTACCATAATGCCTAAACTTGTCGAAGAGGTACATCAAATGTTCATTTTTTCCAAGTATTGTCTTTGTAATGTCAGTGGTGTGTTGAACTGCTTTGGTATGATCAGGAAAAGAAACAAGCAGAGGAAGAAGCTCAGGACCATGCGAATAAGAAGCTTGCTCTGGAGGCTGCTCAAGCGGACAAGGCTAGGGACTTGAGCAACGAAGTAAGCAAACGCAAAACCTTTTTTTTTAGTTGCTGCTCTGTTTCAGGCCATTGATTATACTACAGTAGCTCGAGGTTTGATCAGTTTTTTTGTTTTTTTTTTCTCGTATCTTTAGCTGTATGAGATCGATCTGCAGCTCGAGAGACTCCGGGAAACAGTAGTTCAGAGATGCAGGTACAACTAATCTCTTGAGTTAGTCATTTAACCCTTAAATGAATGTTCTTAACTGAAATTTTCGTTGGATTCTGAAATGAACAGAAAACTGTCTACTCAAGAAAAGAAGGGACTTTCTGCAGCTCTAGGTCGACTCTCTCCTGAGGATTTGTCTAAGGCCCTAAAAATGGTATCAGAGAGCAACCCGAGTTTTCCGGCTGGAGCACCAGAAGTGGAGCTTGACATCGATGTTCAGGTAAACACCAAAATCTTTCTTGATCCAGTTTCTTTTGTTGTGGTTTTGCATCAATTTTTTTGGTTTTTAACGGTTTTTTTTCTTCCTTTTGTGAACAGACTGATGTTACTTTGTGGAGACTGAAGGTGTTTGTGCAAGAAGCATTGAAAGCAGCTAACAAGAGCTCTGGTGGAACAAACGCACAGAACAACAACAATGCTGGAGAGATCAACAAGAACAATGCGAAAAGACGGAGAGAGATCTCTGATGCAATCAATAAAGCTTCAATTAAAAGAGCTAAGAAAGCTTGAATCTCATTTCTTTTCTCTGCATCTCTCTGTTTATTGATCAACGAGGAACAAATGAATTTGGTGAACACCAATCTAAATTAGAGACACCTTCCAGTTCCATTGCGCATTTGGCTTCAAACGTACAAATTGCACAATGTAGATAGATGTACATCTAAAGAAGAATTATACAATGTATGAGACAAAAAAATCAATATGAAACAATATAAAAATATATTGACTCTGAGCTGCAGACGAGATGTTTGAGCCTCAGACTTGTCTATAACAGAGTTTTTTTTTTTTTTAACTAATAGCACTAATCTGCACATATGTTTTTCTCGACTTCAATTTCATTTTCATCATAGATGAATATTTATTCCATTGAACAAAGGTCATTTTGTCAATTTCCAAAGACCCACATTGACAAAGAAGTTAGAAAAGTATATTATCTGTAATTATTAATAACAATGGTTTCTCTTAATATATTATTAGGAGTTTGGAGATTATTCTAGCTTTAGGGCTACTGAAAAGAACAACTGAACAAGTAAGTCAGATGATTTTTGGACTTTTTTTCTGAAATAAAATTGATACAAGTTATCTACAAAAGAAGTGGATAGGGTGAGTCATTGCCACGCCTTTTGTCGAGTAAGTACAATTACCACATCAGAAGCCATGGCTAAGACCTTCTAGTTGTCATTCTCCACATTAATTTGATTTTTACAAGGTCTATATCCACATCACGTTCATAGAGAATTCTCCTTGTAGATACAGTACTTTCGCTTTTTAGCCCACGTAGGTCCTTGCTGAAGTATTTGTGAATCTTTTGCTAATTATTTTCCTTCTAAAAATCAGATTCTGGTGTTAGTCAAAGTTGTATAGTAATCTATGTGATATAAATAACTCCAACATATATATGCTTATAAGCTTGTGATTTGTTATAAATGTTTGTCAAGTAGTGCTTTGACATTACTCTAAACATTATAATGACGCAAATCATGTATTTGTGGTGGTCTAAGGAAGTCATTTTCATACATTGTCGACAAAAGAAAAAGAGAGTCATTTCTCACATCACATGGCGATATCAGATACATGTCATGTGCGTGAATTACTTATGTGGATGAACATTAACTGTAGATATAGTAACTCCAACAGTCCTACGTCTTCTATAAGACTCCAATAAAGTTCCTTATTGTAAATTTCTGTAACGAAAACAAACCTCCTTTTTTTCTGGCAAAAAAGAAAATACTCTCGGAGATGTTGTGTGGTTAAGATTTAAGGTCTGCCGACGTAAAGAAAATAGAGTTAACATCCAGATGTTACCAAGTAAAAATTAATAATCTAACTCACAATAAGACCAACGAATCACTTATAAGAGAAACAGACTTAACAAAAAAAAAAAACACTACGAAATCTAATGTGACTGTAATAATTAAATTCAGCATGTGATTATGCAATTATAAACATGAGCATAAGAGGGACATTACAACAACTTGAAATAGTATCATATAGACATTGATCTCATAATCATTGATCAAACCATCTCCTTCGAAACTCTAACACAACTTACACAAGTTAATTTGATTTTTTATTTCATTCCAAAGATGAGTCCAACCAACAAAAAAGTCAAACAAAAACGACCCGAAAAGCTCCAACATAAAGTAGCTCATATGGATGAGAGACTCTGATCTCATCCTTCGGAACATGACTTATTCAAACATCAATCATATTGAATGGTGGTAAACATGATGCGAAGAGAGGTATTTAATTTTAACTCTAGTATGTAATACGTTCCATGTGATTATTATTATTATTATTATTTTTTGAATAAACTGTATAGATCAATCTAATTGATATACAATTAACCAAATTTTGGCGCGTGCCAACCGTAGTAAACACACATCAAATATTCTCCCTACCTTAAAAGATTCTCATGTGATGAAGCAAATACGTATATCATTCATCAACGCGACATTGACACGGTTTCCTTTTTATAGTTGTTAAACATTATTAGCGAATAAATGATGTAGGAATCGGTCACGTATTTACAGTAATTAGGAGGAAAATAGCCATGATTATTACATTTTACCAAAAAAAATAGCCATGATTATCTAAACATATGCTAACATTTACTACTTGAGCCCACATGACTTTTGCGGGTTACAAAAAAATATTGTTATATTGTTGTTTATGTGATACGCTCAAAGATATGTCGTTATTTAGACTAATTTCAATATTCAGAGATTAGGTGATGAGACCAATTTCACCTTTAATTTTCATATGTAGTTCATATATCTGGTAGATTAAAAAAGAGATTGATTATTGAAAATGAAACAAAATAAGAAATGGAAGATTAAAATATAGAAACAAAAGGATTTGTCGACAAAAAGTTGCGACGAGTCACAAGTAAGCAGGACCAAGAATCGTACGGGTAAAAGCTTTAACAATCGATTGTCAGTAGGTCAGCAGAAAGATGGGACCCATAACTTTCTTAAGTTAAAAAAACCGATGAAAAGGACAATGTGTGCCACGTGTCAGTGACGTGGTCCAACTGCCAATAACCGACACCAACCTCCAACGATATAAAATACATCTTCTCGATATAATTTTTAAAAACTCAAATTCGTTTGACCTTAATCTCTTTAAATGTACAATCCGCCGTGTTAATTGTAGTGGATATAGTGAGACGCAAACTTGAATTCGTTTGACCTTAATCTCTTATATTTCTCTCATAACAAACAAGTATGTCACTACATCAGCATAAAATCTCTTATCGTATAAAAACAAAATACCCTGTCAAACTTCTTATAACAAAATTAACGTGTGTGTACTTTTGTTCTTTAAAAAGGGAATTGATTAAAGCCCGTAGGATAAGCTGAGCCACAAAAGAAATGAAAAATGCAACATTTGACCATGAAATTATGGTAATCACGACGCGTGGCGTAATGTAGCATGTAGGGTAACACTGTTGGGACTGACCTTCGAATTTAGTACGAAACTCTCGACTGGCCCGTGGGTTGCTTTGTCACATTTCATAGTTCTATAATAATTATAAAAAATGTCAAATCTGATGTAAATTTTTTTTTTAGTTGACCATAGTTCGTGAAACCATCGTTCAAAATTATTTATCCTGAAAACTCTACATTAGCATCTCTAATGTATGACTCCATATGTTTCTCTATTTTTGAGTTATATTTTAGAATAACTCAAAAATAGAATTGTATTTTACTCCAATGTAAGCTTCTTTTTTACTCCAATGTAAGCTTTTATTTTACTCCAAAATGGAATTATGACTTAAAAAAATATGAAGAAACTTTATTTTTTGCTCCATATATGGAGTAACTCCATTTTTTATTCCATTTTGGAATGGGATTTGGAATAGGGTTGGAGATAATTTTGCTCCAAACTCTATTTTGCAATGAAATTTGCAGTAGGGTTGGAGATAGTTTTAATACGATATTATCTGTTTTAAGTCAAATCAGCATGATTTTCTTTTTATTTTTTCAAATAATTTTATACTAGTTGAAATTAGGTGATTTTATAGACTGTAATTGATCATTCAACAATTGTCCTCAAATTATTGATTACTTCCAATTTCCAAACAAGGAATGATCTTCACCGTGGAAAGGAATGAGCTGGTTCAAGCGATTCATTTACTTGAGGGAACAAGCTTTATACCTACCAGTCAGTGGCGGAGCCACATTGATGTATATTTCCAAAGCCTTGTGTCATTGCCCCCACTAAGAATATCATATATATCTCTATTTGCCCCCAGTGAAAAAAATTTCTAGCTCCGCCACTGCTACCAATTCATGTTGGAAGAATGTGATGTTTTCAAACTATACTGTTTGTGAATCAGTTAAGGCTCATCAATATGCACTGTTGATGGCGGAAAGTGTTACAAGGGATAGACATCACCAATTGTATATCGGTCAGCCAGATCAACGATGGCTTTAGGATAACTTAACCATGCTAGAATGTCTCTTTAGTTTATTTCCAGCGCCTTGCATCGAAGACCGTTTTTTTGTTTGCCATATTTTTAGTATGTTTTTAGAAACTTTTTTATGTTTCTACATTTGCTATTTGAACCAAAGAAAAATATTATAAATCAGTACTAAAAGAAAAAATATGAGTTTCCAAGGGTTTTTTACATGTAGAATCACTTTTTCAAGTTTCTAAAATTGTTTAATATTTATTTTAAAATTTTGTCATTTTTACCTTACATTATGACGTGTATGTTTGTGTATCGTACATAAAGAATCACTTTTTCAAGTTTCTAAAAATTCTTTAATATTTATTTTAAAATATTGTCATTTTTACCTTTGTATAATATGATGTATATGCTAGTGTATCGTACACAAATAAATAATAAAAATTTCAAAATAGTCATTTATCCGTATAAAAAAAAACATAAAAAAATGACACGCAAATGCCAAAAAGACATGTATTGTATTGTTAGTAATTGTCCCCATATCCACAATCATTAGATATGTTTCAGATTTTTTCTTAAAGGACTATCATTATAAGATTGATATATGGTTAATGATTATATATAAACAACCATCTAGCTTATATAAAATATAGGTACCATATAATAGATAAAAGATTCTTAGATAATTATAAAATATGTAGATGTACACTTTCAATATCTAATTTTACAGTCTCTTATTAAGTGTAAATGTATAAACATATTTGAAAATATTAAATGTAAATCAATTAGGTGGAAGAGAGTTTTCTTCTTTGTGGGGGTAGTGGAAGAAGCCAAGGGGATTGCCACTGCTTCTCTTCTCCTATAAATTGCTTCCATTCTCCTTCTCCCATACCCAACAAAAGCCCAGGAAAACAGTTCTTATTTTGAGGATATCATAATATAATCTGTTGGAATCTGATATTTTATTTTATTTACGGTATGATACAGATAAACCCAAAAAAAAAAACCTGCGATTTTACCTATCTCTCTTCAAGTATTCTCTGTGTTCAAAGCTTCTGGCTTTTCTCTCTAGCCCTCTCTCTAACACTGTTTGATCATGTCTCTCTGGTGTACCTACACGCCCTGTCTGTGAAATATTATGATCTTACGAGATTCTGCAATTTCCTCTCTGATTGATTGTTTTCCTTTATAATCCGGTTTTTGTGACGATTTTTCAGGAGGATATCAAAATTTGTTCAGGTAAACACCAAAATCCGGCTGGAGCTCCAGAAGTGGAGCTTGACATCGATGTTCAGGTAAACACCAAAATCTTCCTTGATCCAGTTTCTTTTGTTGTAGTTTTGCATCAAATTTTTGGTTTTAACGGTTTTTTTCGTCGTCTTCTTCCTTTTGTGAACAGACTGATGTTACTTTGTGGAGACTGAAGGTGTTTGTGCACGAAGCGTTAAAAGCAGCTAACAAGAGCTCTGGTGGAACAAACGCGCAGAACAACAACAATAATGGAGAGATCAACAAGAACGATGCGAAAAGACGGAGAGAAATCTCTGATGCAATCAATAAAGCTTTTAATTAAAAGAGCTAAGAAAGCTTGAATCTCTTTTCTTTCCTCTGCATCTCTCTGTTTATTGATCAACAAGGAACAAATGAATTTGGTGAACACCAATCTAAATTAGAGACACCTTCCAGTTCCATTGCGCATTTGGCTTCCAACGTACAAATTGCACAATGTAGATAGATGTACATCTAAAGAAGACTTATACAATGTATGAGAAAAAAAAATATCAATATGAAACGATATAAAAATATATTGACTCTGAGCTGCAGACGAAATGTTTGAGCCTCAGAGTTGTCTATAACAGAGTTTTTTTTTTTTTTTTTAAGTAATGAGTTTGATCGACATACTTCATCCTACGACAGTATCGAACACGAATGTGTCAACACCAAAGAGACAATATGGAAAATCTGCTAAACTTATTACAAAGATGAGAGCGAGGCCAATCTTAGCACTAATCTGCACATATGTTTATCTCAACTTCAATTTCATTTTCATCATAGATGAATATTTATTCCTCTGAACAAAGGTCATTTCGTCAATTTCCAAAGACCCACATTGACAAAGAAGTTTAGATTAAAGTATATTATCTGTTATTATTAATAACAATGGTTTCTCTTAATATATTATTAGGAGTTTGGAGATTATTCTAGCTTTAGGGCTACTGACAAGAACAAGTAAGTTATATGATTTTTGGACCTTTTTCTGAACTAAAAATGATACAAGTTATCTACAAAAGAAGTGGATAGGGTGAGTCATTGCCACGCCTTTTGTCGAGTAAGTACAATTACCACATCAGATGCCATGGTTAAGACCTTCTAGTTGTCATTCTCCACATGTTCCTATTTTTTTTTTTTTTTTTCATTTGTAAAAGTTATCAAATATTTGGTTTTTACAAGGTCTATATCAACATCACGTTCATAGAGGATTCCCCTTGTAGATCCTTGCTGAAGTATTTGGGAATCTTTTGCTAATTATTTTCCTTCTAAAAATCAGTTTCTAGTGTTAGTCAAAGTGTAGTAACAAATGTTTTCGGATATCTATTTGATATCTTTTTCTATAGATACCTCCAACATATATGCTTATAAGCTTTTGATTTGTTATAAATGTTTGTCAAGTAGTGCTTTGACATTACTCTAAACATTATAATGACGCAAATGATGTATTTGTGGTGGTCTAAGGAAGTCATTTTCATACATTGTCGACAAAAGAAAAAGAGTAATTTCTCACATCACATGGCGATATCAGATACATGTCATGTGCGTAAATACTTATGTAGATGAACATTAACTGTAGATATAGTAACTCCTACAGTCCAACGTCTCCTCTAAGACTCCAATAACAATAATAAAAAAATTCATAATTGTAAATTTATGTAACAAAAACAAAAACTCATTTTTTCGTGCAACAAAAAAGAAGAAGAAGAAAACACTCACGGAGATGTTGAGTGGTTAAGATTTAAGGTCTGCCAGACGTAAAGAAAATAGAGTTAACATCCAGATGTTACCAAGTAAAAATTAATAATCTAACTCACAATAAGACCAACGAATCATTTAGAAGAAAAACAGACTTGACAAAAAAAAACTACGAAATCTACTGTGATTGTAATTAAATTCAGCATGTGATGCAATTATAAACATGAGCATAAAAGGGACATTACAACAACTTGAAATAGTATCATATAAACAATGATCTCATAATCATTGATCAAACCATCTCCTTCGAAACTCTAACACAAGTTAATTTGATTTTATTTCATTCCAAAGATGATCCAACCCAAAAAAAAAAAAAAACGACCCGTAAAGCTCCCATAAATAATATAAAGTAGCTCATATGGATGAGAGACTCTGATCTCATCCTTCAGAACATGACTTATTCAAACACCAATCATATTGAATGGTGATAACTATGATGCGAAGAGAGGTCATTAATTCAATGGAAAAATTATTAAATCTAGTTTGTTCCGTGTATTTTTTTTATTAAAATAAACTGTATACATCAATCTAATTGATATACAATTAACAAAATTTGGCGCGTGCCAACCGTAGTAAACACACATCAAATATTCTCCCTACCTTAAAAGATTCTCATGTGATGAAGCAATATTATCATTCATCAACGCGACATTGACACGGTTCCTTTTTTGTTATAGTTGTTAAACATTATTAGCGAAAGAGACAATCGGTCACGTATTACAGTAATTAAGAGGAAATTAGCCATGGTTATCTAAACATATGCTAACATCTACTACTTGAGCCCACATGAGTTTTGCGGATTAGAAAAAAAAAAATTGTTATATTGTTGTTTAAGTGATACGCTCGGAGATATGTCGTTATTTAGACTAATTTCAATACCAGTTTCCCCTTTGATTTTCTTAGTTCAAATTCAAATATCTGGTAGTTTAAAGAAGAAATTGAAGATGAAACAAAATAAGAAATGGGAAGATTAAAATACAGAAACAAAAGGATTTGTCGACAAAAAGTTGCGATGAGTCACAAGTAAGTAGGACCAAGAATCGTACGGGTAAAAGCTTTAACAATCGATTGTCAGTAGGTCAGCAGAAAGATGGGACCCAATAGCTTTCTTAAGTTAAAAAACCGATGAAAAGGACAATGCGTGCCACGTGTCAGTGACATGGTCCAACTGCCAATAACCGACACCAACCTCCAACGATATCCAATAAAATATTACAGTACATCTTTTCGATAGAATAAAAAAACTCAAATTCGTTTGACCTTAATCTCTTTAAACAATCCGCCGTGTTAATTGTAGTGGATATAGTGAGACGCAAACTTGAATTCGTTTGACTTAAATCTCTTATATTCTCTCATAAAAAACAAGTATGTCACTACATCAGCATAAAATCTCTTATCGTATAAAAAGTTAAAAACAATATACACTGTCAAACTTCTTATAACAAATTAACGTATGTGTACTTTTGTTCTTTTAAAAAGGGAATTGATTAAAGCCCGTAGGATAAGCTGAGCCACAAAAGAAATGAAAAATGCAACATTTGACCATGAAATTATGGTAATCACGACGTGTGGTGTAATGTAGCATGTAGGGTAACACTGTTGGGACTGACCTTCGAATTTAGTACGAAACTCTCGACTGGCCCGTGGGTTGCTTTGTCACATTCTATAGTTCTATAATAATTATAAAAAAAATTATTCTTTAGTTGACCATAGTTCGTGAAACCATCGTTCACAATTCTTATTTATCCTGAAAATTCCACATTAGTACGATATGATCTGTTTTAAGTCAAATCAGCATGAATTTCTTGTTATGTTATTTTTTCAAATAATTTTGTACTAATGGAAATTAGGTGATTTTATAGACAACTATATCATTGTCTAATATTTCCGATGTAGATTTTAATTGATCATTCAACAATTGTCCTCAAATTATTGATTCATTCCAATTTCCAAACAAGGAATGATCTTCGCCGTGGAAAGGAATTAGCTGATTTGAAGCGATTCATTTACTTGAGGGAACAAGCTTTATACCTACCAGTTCATGTTGGAAGAATGTGAAACTTGTCTTGTTTTCAAACTATACTGTTTGTGAATCAGTTAAGGCTGTTGATAGCGGAAAGTGTTACAAGGGATATCACCAATTGTATATCGGTCAGCCAGATCAACGATGGCTTTAGGATAACTTAACCATGCTATAATGTCTCTTTAGTTTATTTCCAGCGCCTTGCATCGAAGACCATTTTTTTGTTTGCCATATTTTTAGTATGTTTTTAGAAACTTTTTTATGTTTCTACATTTGCTATTTGAACCAAAGAAAAATATTATAAATCAGTATTAAAAGAAAAAAATATGAGTTTTCAAAGGTTTTTTATATGTAGAATCACTTTTTCAAGTTTCTAAAATTGTTTAATATTTATTTTAAAATTTTGTCATTTTTACCCTTGTACAGTATGACATGTATGTTTGTATATCGTACACGTAGAATCACTTTTTCAAGTTTCTAAAAATTGTTTAATATTTATTTTAAAATATTGTCATTTTTACCTTTGTATAATATGATGTATATGCTAGTGTATCGTACACAAATAAATAATAAAAAGCTTAAAATAGTCATTTATCCGTATCTAAAAAAACAATAAAAACTTTAAAAAAGTGACACGTAAATACCAAAACTGCTAAAGACATGTATTGTTAGTAATTGTCCTCATATCCACAATCATTAGATATGTTTCAGATTTTTTCTTAAAGGACTATCATTAAAGGATTGATATATGGTTAATGGTTATATATAAACAACCATCTAGCTTATATAAAATATATGTACCATATAATAGATAAAAGATTCTTAGATAATTATAAAATATGTAGATGTACACTTTCAATATCTAATTTTACAGTCTCTTATTAAGTGTAAATGTATAAACATATTTGAAAATATTAAATGTAAATCAATTAGGTGGAAGAGAGTTTTCTTCTTTGTGGGGGTAGTGGAAGAAGCCAAGGGGATTGCCACTGCTTCTCTTCTCCTATAAATTGCTTCCATTCTCCTTCTCCCATACCCAACAAAAGCCCAGGAAAACAGTTCTTATTTTGAGGATATCATAATAGAATCTGTTGGAATCTAATATTTTATTTTATTTACGGTATGATATAGAAAAACCCAAAAGAAAAACCCTGCGATTTTACCTATCTCTCTCTTCAAGTATTCTCTGTGTTCAAAGCTTCTGGCTTTTCTCTTTAGCCCTCTCTCTAACACTGTTTGATCATGTCTGTCTGGTGTACCTACACGCCCTGTCTGTGAAATATTATGATCTTACGAGATTCTGCAATTTCTTCTCTGATTGATTGCTTTCCTTTATAATCCGGTTTTTGTGACGATTTTTCAGGAGGATATCAAAATTTGTTTAACAAATTGAAAAGGAGAAGATGAAGTACGTGCTTGTAACAGGAGGTGTTGTGAGTGGATTAGGAAAAGGAATCACAGCAAGTAGTATTGGTATTCTTCTTCAGTCCTGTGGTCTTCGCGTAACTAGCATCAAAATCGGTATATATCTCTCCTTCTTTGATTCAAGTTCAAATTAATGACGTTTCCTTACGGAGCACTCAATCATTTTGTCTGAATGAAATGAAACCCTTTTTTTCTGATCTCTAGATCCGTATTTAAACTATGATGCTGGAACCATATCCCCTTATGAACATGGCGAAGTGTTTGTCTTGGACGATGGTAGTGAGGTAAGAAATAAGCCAAGTTTCCTCTGTTCTTATACCTTTTGGTTTTGAGAGGACTTCAACTTGAAAAAAAAACCTATTTTGATGGTAATTTTTTTTTTTTAAAGGTGGATCTTGATCTTGGAAACTACGAGAGGTTTCTAGGTTCCACATTAACTCGAGATAACAATATCACTTACGGGAAGATTCAGCAGGTTAACTCCTACATCTCAACTACTCAATGTTTCTTTGTTAGTTAAAGAGATTAATCTGCAACAACTCACAAAAGGTCTATTGTCACAGTATGTTATGGATAAAGAGAGGAAAGGAGATTACCTAGGGGCTACTATTCAGGTAAATGAAAGAAAGTTTCAACATTTTTATTTCATTTTTTCATAAGATTTGAGTTTTAAGATTTGGTTGTTATTGGATATTTAGATTGTTCCTCACATCACTGATGCAATAAAAGAGTGGGTGGAGAGAGTTGCCATGATTCCTGTTGATGGAAAGGAAGGTCCTCCTGATGTTTGCATCATCGAATTAGGCGGAACTATAGGTAATTAAACAAAAACAATAATAGCGAGATTTTGATTTCTTTTGTTATATGAACAGAGAATTTTTTTTTTTTGTGTTTGCAGGAGATTATGAATCCAGGCCTTTCACTGAAGCACTAAGCCAATTATCACACACCGTTGGTAAGAAAATTTCCTCCTCTACCATCACTGATGCAATATTCAATTGAATTGCTTAAATTTTAATTGTTGGTTTATGTTCAGGACGTGAGAATTTCTGCCTTATCCACGTCACCCTCGTGCCTGTGCTCGGTGTTGTTGGTGAACAGGTGTGTATATATATATATATATTTTTACAGAAATGTAGTATGAACTATATAGCTATGTCTTTGAGAAACTTCATTTTTCTGTTTTCTTATTTCAGAAAACAAAACCAACACAGCACAGCATTAGAGATCTACGAGGCTTGGGCTTGATGCCTAATATCATAGCTTGTCGAAGCACAAAGGTTTACTTGTTCATTTTGGTGTTATCTCCTCTATTCTATTGTAAAAATTGAACTCTTAATTTTCTCTTTTCTCTGATAGGTACTTGATGAGAATCTAAAAGCAAAGCTATCTCGATTTTGCTATGTTCCGGTAATGATGCATCCTGTTTTTAGTTTCCCTTGTTGTCTTTTTGTACTCGATTTTTTGTTTTTTTTTTTTTTTTTCTAATCAGCTTCCACACTTGTTGTTTTCAGATTGAGAATATCTTCTCTCTCTATGATGTTCACGACATCTGGCACATTCCTTTGTTGCTCAAGGTACGATTTTTCAACTACAGAATTATATCATCTAAGTTATGAAGAAAATCATCAAAGGCAACACTTCTCTTTGTCCCTTGAAACAGGAACAGAATGCTCATGAAGCAATCTCAAAAGTCCTTAACCTTGCTGGTATTGCTAAAGAACCTTCTCTAGAGAAATGGGCTTCAATGGTGGAAGTTAGCGACAATCTACATGTACCGGTGGGTCTCAAATCCCAAACAAATCGCATAGTGTGTAGCCTTGATGTCTCTTTCTTAACCCACCAAGTCAACATTTTTACAGGTGAGAATCGCTGTCGTGGGGAAATATACAGACCTCTCAGATGCCTATCTCTCTGTCTTGAAGGTAAAAACTTATACATCGCTTTCTCTCATGGCACATTGTTCCCTTGGTATGGTTTAATGTTTACGTGACTTCCTGGCCATGTCTCGTTGTTTTTTCTCGTCAACTTGTGTAGGCCCTCTTGCATGCTTCTGTGGCATTTGGCAAAAAGCTTATAGTTGATTTGGTTCCATCTAGTGATCTCGAAAAGACCACAGAGAAAGAGGTAAACAAATCCGATTAATACTTATCGCTCTGTTCTTGAAAACTCTAAAAACAGAATTTGTGTTTTCTTTTGGTGCAGAATTCACTCGCATACGAGGCTGCATGGAATTTACTGAAGGTTTGTTTAACGTTTTGACAATTTCACTGGTTTAAGCTTTTTGAGAAGCCTCTTGTGAGATCGTGTGTTTTTGAACTTCAGGGCGCAGATGGAGTTCTTCTCCCTGGAGGGTTTGGTGATAGAGGAGTGGAAGGGAAGATACTTGCAGCAAAATATGCCCGAGAGAACAATGTCCCTTTCCTCGGTATCTGTCTCGGGATGCAGGTCGCTGTCATCGAGTATGCACGCTCGGTTCTCTGCTTGCCTGATGCAAATAGCACAGAGTTTAAACCTGAAACCAATGATCCATGCATCATTTTCATGCCCGAAGGCTCCAAGACTCACATGGGAGGCACAATGCGTTTAGGCTCAAGAAGAGCCTATTTCCATGTCAAGGACAGCAAATCTGCAAGACTGTAAGAAACCAATCATCGATCCAAATTACTCTTTGAATGTTTTAGATTACTTATGTAAACCTCTTACAGATATGGGAACAACGAGTTTGTCGATGAGAGGCATCGCCATAGATACGAGGTACGAAATAGTTGAATAGTAATTACACATTTTGGTTTCCTAAAGCTTGGCCTTTTCTTCATACTGATGATGTACATGAACTGCTTTCTTGCAGGTGAATCCTGATATGGTTGCGTCCCTGGAGAACGCAGGTCTCTCTTTTGCCGCAAAAGATGAAACTGGCAAACGCATGGAGGTTTGATTTGTCTTAGCTACATTATGAATTTAAAATATGTTTGTTACCATCAAGCTTACATCTTTTACATGATATCCTTATATTGCAGATTGTTGAAATTCCAAGCCACCCTTTTTTCATCGGTGCTCAATTCCATCCTGAGTACAAATCAAAACCCGGGAAGATATCTCCTTTGTTCTTAGGTCAGAATTCTTGTCGAGATTTCAATCAAAAGCTTCAAACTTTTCTTTTAATCTTTTCAGCAATTCTCAACCAAATACAAAATCTTGTTTGCAGGGCTAATCGCTGCATCCTGTGGTGAGCTAGATGCAGTCCTGAAACCAGTTTCCATTCACCAAGACAACAACCAACTTATGGCACAAGGAAAAGAAACAAGGGTTGATCCTAAAACTGGTTCTTGTAATGGAGGAAGCAACAAGAAATCTCAGAAACATCTTGTCCGATGTAAGACATGACAGTTACTTCAGTGACCTCTTTCTCTCTTTTTCCCTCCATCCGATTTTAAATTAACCATTGATCTGATTTTAGGCTTCTTAACGCCATAGAACTGATTTTTGTTCCATCTTTATGATCTTTTTCTCTTTATCTAGGATGTTCTCTGTACAGCTGCAATAAGCTCTAGAGTCGGATTTCAGACCCCCAACAAAACTAAGTATTTATTTTTATTTTTGGAAGAATCAAGAAACATCTCAAATCGAAAATTTTGCCGGATGTCATATGGATCATATGTATACTGTATATACCGTATAAGCTCTTTATACCGTATAAGCTCTCTGTTCAAGTTTTCCATAAGGTATTTGGTTTGTGAAGAAGCATCAAGCATCTGATAAAACTGCAAGAGGCAAAATTGTAACCATTTATTTTAATCCCATTATATCTATCTATATATATAATAATAATAATTAAACTCCATGAAGATTGTGCCAATTATGAGTCGAGCATATCAGTACTTGTTGATTGTGTTTAAAGTTAGCGGGTTCGAAACTGAAAAAATATAAGACCTTTTTGGGGTTTATAAAGAAGATTTTCGGGGTGGGAAAATCAAACGAATCGAAATAGCCGAACCAAACCGGATTCCTGAATCCAAAATCGAACTGAAGTTTGTTACCTCATATAATTCGGTTCTAATTTTCAAAGTCCAAAAACCCAAAACCCAACAATTTCCAAACAAAACCAAACCAAACCAAAGGAGGAAGAAGAGAGATGGCACAAAAATGCAAATAATATAAAAGTAGAGGTTAAACTCGTCATTCACTGAAAAGAAACAAGGTACCGTGGGCTTGGGATCATCCGCTGATTCGTTTCAGTTAAAAACAGTGTGCGTTTCGTTTGGCTTTGGCGGTTGTTCTCCAACTTCCTCGTCTTCTGTTGTTTCTTTGTTCTGTCTCTGTCTCTGTTTCTGTCTCATACTCTTTATTTTATTCTTATTTTTTAATATAAAATAAAGAAATTTGGTTTTCCATTTTCTGAATATACGGTTCAATAAATCGGGAGATTTGATTTAAAGACACTTCCGCACAAGTTTTTTTTTTCATTTCCGAATCTCAACCGATCCTTTTGAGGTGAACTCATATCGTTCCTCTATCTCTTCCAAGACTATTATAACCCATTAAAATGATTATTTTAGTTTCCTTCTGTTGATGATGAGTTTTTTATATTTTTGTGTGTGGATATATTCGGTTAGCTTTTTGTTTGTCTCGGTTGCTTCTCCTTTATTCATTACTAAGTCAATTTATCCCTTATGTCCAAATTAGGGTATTTACTTTTATTGTAACCGCCTATTTCAATATTTATACCTCAATTGGGAAAATACATTTTGAGCTGTCGTTGTGATTTTCTTATGAATAACCAGAAAGTTTTAAGCTGGTATATCTCCTAGTTCCGGTCCAATCCAGCCTTTAATATTTTTACTCGTCATACCTGTCATTTGATATGTGACCTCTTACCGGATAAGATAAAGGTTCTAAGTTGGTACATCCTGGTTCCGGTCTAGTCTTTTATATCTTTACTCGCCCCACCTGTCATTCGGCGTATCACTCAATCTATAACATCTTATCGGATAAGGTACCTTTCCAGTCGAGCTATCGACCTCTGGTTGTCTTAAGTTCGCACATCTTCAGTTTTAAAATTTCTTTATCTATAATGAATTTGTTTACCCTACATATTTGTTGATGACCCCCTGATTTATTATTTTGGGTATTGGATTTCGGGTCAGGGTTCTTTGATCCCCTGGTTACTAACAACATTGTTGTCTTCTCGTTCTTAGTAGAGTCCTCTAGTTTTGTGGAGTGAAGTGATTAGTTTGAATTCAATGGAACGTTTCAGTGTTGCTGCATCAGAATATCATCTCAAAGAGGTTAGTTTTTGAAGATGATTCATCATTAATTGCGTGTTATTTCATTTTTTATTGCTACAGATCTTACATTATATTAAATACTTGGTTTAACAATATTGAGACCATAGATTAGGCTTTGCATTGTGTTTTTGGTATTAAATGTCACTCCATTACTTAATTGATTTACTAATGTTGATCCTGAGTCCTGATTTCTCCCACACCGCACTTGGTTTCACATTCATCGATAATTGTTGTTACTTGGATTTATGGGAAACCCTAATCTGCGATTTTTCCAACAATTTTTTTATTATTTTTCTCAGGACAAGGACACTAACGTAGAACCTCCTAATAGTCCGCGTCATAGAAAGGTAAGAAAGAACTGATTTTCGAGGCATAAACTTGTTATTGATCTTATGTAGTCAAGGCTTAGCAAAACCGCTTTTTCTTCCGTGTGATAGGTTCTTGCTAGATGGGACCCGGCTAAAGCGAAGAGGCCAGTCATTGATGAATCTCCTGTATTCTACCCTTCATTAGAGGTACTGACTCTTCTCCTTCATGATTTTTTTTTATTGATGTTTTTTTTGTTCTTCCTCATTTATTTATTGTACATTTTGGTGTTTAGGAGTTTCAAGATACACTTGGTTACATAGAAAAGATACGTCCATTAGCTGAATCATTTGGTATATGTCGAATAATACCACCGTCGGGTTGGTCTGCTCCTTGTCGGCTTAAGGAGAAAAGTTTATGGCAGGGTACAAAATTCCCCACCCGTATTCAGAATGTAGACCTGCTTCAGAACAGAGAGCCCATGAAGAAGAAGAAGAAACCTAGAGGAAGGAAACGTAAACGAAGAAGAAACTCAAGAAAGGGTTCCTCTGTCTCTGAATCTGAATCAGTTGCGACCAAACAGAGATTTGGTTTCAACTGTGGTTCAGATTTCACTCTAGAGGAGTTTTTGAAATACGCTCTGTATTTCAAAGACTCCTACTTCGAAAGGAAATCTCCTTCTGTTGAAGAAGTCGAAGGAGAATATTGGCGCATAGTCGAGCAACCAACTGATGAAGTTGAGGTACATGATATGTTTTTTTTGGTCGTTGTTTAACTAATTACACACAAACCAGACTTGTTTGTGTCCAACAACTTTGATGATACGATTTCTCGTTGCAGGTATACTATGGAGCAGATTTAGAGAATCAAGTACTAGGGAGCGGATTCCACAACGGAGTGGAAATGCTAACAGGAAAGAGTGAAGTAGACAAATACATAGTTTCTGGTTGGAACCTGAATAACTTACCTCGTCTCTCTGGCTCTGTACTCTCCTTTGAGCCTTGTGACATATCGGGTGTTCTCGTGCCATGGCTCTACGTTGGGATGTGTTTCTCCTCGTTTTGTTGGGTAAAAATGACACTTTCACTTCTAAAATCATTTTTTATAACTCCATTTTCACAACTTAACCTAATGTTTTGATGTTTTGATTGGAAACAGCATGTCGAGGACCATCACTTATATTCGATGAACTATCATCACTTTGGCGAGCCAAAAGTATGGTATGGAGTACCTGGAAGCCACGCAACCGCACTCGAGAAAGCCATGAGAAAACATCTACCAGATCTCTTCGATGAACAGCCTGATCTACTTCATGGACTGGTTACTCAGTTTTCTCCTTCGATTTTGAAAGACGAGGGAGTCCCGGTTTATCGGACGGTTCAGCATGCAGGGCAGTATGTTGTAACATTCCCTAGGGCGTATCACTCTGGATTCAACTGCGGAATCAACTGTGCAGAAGCTGTGAACGTGGCTCCTGTTGATTGGTTACCTCACGGACAGAACGCTGTGGAATTATACAGTCAAGAGGCTAAGAAAACGTCTCTTTCTCATGACAAGCTTCTTCTTGGAGCAGCTCTTGAAGCTGTTAGGTCTCTCTGGCAAATCTCTGCTCGTGGGGAACAAAATGATGCAGAGAATCTAAGGTGGAAAAGTTTCTGTGGTAAGAATGGAACTCTTACTAAAGCAATGGAGACTCGGTTAAGGATGGAACAGGGAAGAATTGAGTCTCTTGGAGATGGTTTTAGATTGCTAAAGATGGACAAGGATTTTGATTCAAACTGCGAAAGGGAATGCTTCTCTTGCTTTTATGACTTGCATCTCTCTGCTTCTGGCTGCAAGAAATGCTCTCCTGAAGAATATGCTTGCATGAAACACGTGAAGGATCTTTGTTCATGTGAAGGGAACGATCGGTTCATACTTGTTCGTTACACCATAGAGGAGTTGAGCTCGTTGGTCAGAGCATTGGAAGGCGAAACAGAGGATCTTAAAACTTGGGCTTCCATAGTCGCGCCAAAGAAAGAAGCTTTTGATCTGAATCTTGACTATCAAATGGAAGACGAGATTAATGCTTCTTCAGAGACCAGCGATGATGCATCCATGAAGAACTTTGTTGCCGATGTCGAGCCTATAAATCTTGGGTTCTTGGTATTCGGAAAGCTTTGGAGTAACAAGCATGCTATATTTCCAAAAGGTAGGTGCACCTCACTAAACTCTCTTTTTAGCGTAACGAGTTTAATTAATGCAAGAAGAGCTTAAGTTGGTGACGGTTTGTTTACTTTTTTGTATTGTAACAGAGTTTAAGAGTCGGGTTAAGTTCTATAACGTGCAAGATCCAACGAGAATGAGCTATTACATCTCTGAGGTTGTAGACGCAGGACTTATGGGTCCACTCTTCAGGGTAAAAAGCATGTTACCAACGTTCTTATAATTAGTTCGTGTTCTGTTTTGAAAAAAATATGAAATTTGCCTTACATTGTTGTTTGTGGTGTCAGGTTACTCTGGAAGAATCTCAAGACGAGAGCTTCTCTAATGTCTCAGCTCAGGAATGCTGGGAAATGGTGTTGCAGAGAGTTAACGAAGAGATAAAAAAACACAGCAACCAAGAACAAAATGTTCATACTTTGGAAAGCATCGATGGGCTACAAATGTTCGGTTTTCGCTCCCCGTCTATCATTCAGGTACATCTAATAACAACTAGGAGGGTGCCCAATTGTTTTCAGCTTATGAAGTACAGAAATCTAATGCATACCAAAATATTTTTTTTTTGTTATCGGTTTTCTTACACAACAATTTATCATCTACAGGCAACAGAGGCTCTTGACCCGAATCATCGCCTAGTAGAGTACTGGAACCATAAGAAACAGAGGGATTCACTGGAAATGAAAGATTGCTTCATGTCAAACCCTTCCCCGAGCTTAACCAGAGGAAAACTTTTTGGAGTCTATTTGAAGTGAAGTTGAAGAACAAAAGGACCATCATCAAGAAATGCCGCAGAGGATTCTAGTTAGAAAAAAAAAATATTGTTAGTTGGGGTTGGCTTAATGATTTTTTCATTGAATTCGTTTAGTGAATTCATTCGCTGATCAAGGTCGTGACGAACAAATTGTAACCTGTGTTGTTCAATGACATTTATTTAGTTTAGCTCAGGGAAGCTTTTTCGCTAAGCAGATTTGTTTTCGTAGAATACAAAAGTACGAACGAATCTCATCTCCTGGCAAAGAAAAAAAAACTCTGTTTTGGTCTTTGGAGAATAGTTCGTCGGAATTCATGATCTCAGTTGGAGAATAGTGTTAGTTGGAGAATTTAGTGTCAAGCAGATTGACCGATAAGTTGGAGTGGGCCCAATTCGGGTTTGTCTTATTCAGCTGTAGAAACAAATAGTAAAACTTGATAACCGGACAAACTAAGTCTCTGATTTAGGCCCACATCGTTGATCGTTGTGGTCTAGTGGTAAAACTTGATAACCGGACAAACTAAGTCTCTGATTTAGGCCCACATTGTTGTCGTCTAGTGGTAAGAAGACCCACACATCCAGATTCAATCTTCCTTAGAAACAAAAACACAATTACCTGCAATCTGGGCATTAGTCGGAAGACATTTCAAACTCGAAACAAATAGTGTGGTGGCTCATTTGGATTTCATGTCCCGTTGACTCAAGTTCGTTTGAAATTTATAATGTCCATTAAACCGTTGAATCAAGAAAAAGTCTATACTATAACACCACAGTGCATTTTTACTGGGGCCAACCGAATCAACCGATAGTATTTATAAAAAAAATCTCTAATATAAATCACATTGTATTAGACTATTCAGTTTTTTTTTTGTCGAAAACTATTATTCAGTTTCCTTTATCTTTGCAAAAACCAGGGTTTTTTTACCTTTTTCTTTGTTGTTCTTTCCCGGTACAAAAAATTGAAATCACTAGTCTATTTGTTTCTTGATATATGTTTGGTTTCACTTGACGACTGGGTCTGTTTACCAGTATATCTTTTATTCTTTGGATAAATTAATTCCATTGTAGAAATATCTTTTAGTATGTTAGAGAAATAATTTTGATGGATATGCATCCCAACGTAATAATAATTAGTTTTTATCAAAAAACAAACATTTAAATAATTCGTTTAAAAACAAACATTTAAACACTCTCATAAGTTACATGATCTTTGACTTTGTGAATAGAGAAGCAAGAATTGCCGAATTGGTGAAAAGTAGGAGGGACACAGTTTTCTAAAAAACTATAGAAATTTTCACTTAACTATTTCGACGGTCAACCATATGAATTGGAATTACCATGAAATTACAAAAACAACACGAACTTGAGCCAAACATTTATCTAACATACGCCGTCGATTCGCACTCCTAAGTCTCAACTTCATCGACATAAGAGTAAGAGTGAGGAAGATATCCGATGCTAGGAGCTCAAATCGAATTCTTTATTTATTAGATCAACATTGTGTTACACTACACCGTTACACCACATATCTTAATTAAAATTTTCAGTTTTCATAAGAACTCATGCTAGTATTTCATTTCATCTAGTAGACTAGTACACATGATCATTATCGATCATACCATGAGTTTATTCCAACGGGATAACTATAATTATAATTATTATAACGGCGTTAACCATCAAACTCACGGAGGTGACGGTGCGAGGAATGGCAGGGGAGGAAACCTAAAGCCAGGGAAACCGGGAAGAGATGTCGGAGGTGATGAAGATGACGGTGACGGTAACGGAAACGGTAAACCTGGAACGTTTCTAGGGAACGGAGGGAAAAGTGACGGTAATGGTGGAACACCGCCAAAGGGCAAGCCTGGTGGAAACAGGTATTTGGCTTCGTCGGTCGGATTCTGATCGTTGAGGCGACGAGCTGCGGTTGTTCCCGGCGTGAAGTGGAAGATCAAGATTAGGGTTAGGGCTAAAGTGGTGACTGAAGAAGCCATTTGTTTATGTGATTTTTTCTTTTATGCTTCTCTCTATTGTAATAGCAGATGTTTAGTGAGAGTATATATAGGCCATTTTTTTTTCACAGATAACGAGCTTTTTTATTTATTTAAAAAACTGTATATATTTTACCAACCATGTATCTGCATATTGTAGATTGCAGTCACTTGTGACACCATATATATACAAGTCACTTATAAGTTGGATTAGCTAGGGAATTACTCTCTCCCACGTTATTAATTGATGTTAATGTTATGGAGTGAATTTTTCTATACAGTACTACAATAAATTGGTAAATACTTTTAAAATTTGATGTTTCAGTCTCCTTTGTTTACAATTATTTCAGAGAGGGTTAAGGCAAATTAAATAATTTGAACTAGAGTAGGTTTTAAAATAAATATAATGTGAATATTTTCAAATAGAAAAAAATTGATGAGTAATTTTTTTTTGAAATGTAAATCTGTAAGTGAAAACAATCGTATATGACTTTGGATGTAAGAAAAAAAAAGCCGTGTATGACATTCATAATGTTAATATCTTTAACATTTTAAAGCATGTAGATATACACACACAGAGACACAATTAATTGGTGCCAAGATTTGTGTAACATCGTATGTACCAAATTTGAAAATAGGTGGACTGATTTAACAACTACAAATGCATGTGTATCGCATGTTGGCTGTTGCATACTTTCCAAAAAAGAAAGAAGTAATTTTAACATGAAATTTGGTTGAAGAAAAAGAGAAACTTGACAACTGACTAATTTATAAATAGTAAATATAGAGGCATGCACATGAACATGTGTCTCTCATGCAGCTTGATTAGAGCTCATTGAATTCGTCTAATTATATCAAAACCGGCTGAATGTTCACATGTTAACATTCACATTTCACTATCTTATTTATTATAAAGAATCTCTTACTATGAGTTATGACTATTTTTTTACTGAGTTTCTTACAAAATTAGTCATAATCAGCCAGCAAACAAACAAAAATTTAAATAGGCGCTGTTTGTTATTTTTGTTTTTGTTTTGTCGTCAGGCTCCGTTAATTTATTCTTAAGAAGCGATTTATGTGTACAGATTATGTCGTCATTTATAAATCATTTGTGTGTGACGAATACTAGTTAAAGAGAATAATTGTGTATGTATGATTGTATAGGCCAAACAAAATAAAACAAGTGTATGTATAATTGTAAGTGTGTGAGATTGATGAGGACATTAGTAAGTATATGTGCATGAGAAGGCCTAAATGGCGTAAGTAAGCAGGCGAACAAGACATAAGTAAAATATGCCCCATGAGAAGAGGAAAGATAAAATGGAAAATAGCTTTGAGAAAGAAAAAAAAACAAGACAAGTAATAAGAAGTTCTAGAAGGCATAAATAATTGTTGTAAATGTTCATGGCTTTGCATGTTTGATGAATTGTTTTACTGAGTTGTTGAATGTTATGTCATATGTGTGGTAGTGTTCAAGTATTGATGCAGTTTGTATGTAAGATTGCATGTAGACGATAATGATTGTCTTTACTAAGTATTTTCGTACTCACCTCTCTTTTAATCTTGCAAGTAATGTTCACACTAGGATGCATTATATAAGTCCAGAATTGGGTGTTGATTTTATATCGGATTTATAGAATTTGTTTATAGGTTTATAGAATTTACAAACCCAAAGCTCGCAGCATTACAAAAACATGTTCTTGAAATCGTCACATTCTTCTATAGCTTTCCATGCATCGGCGATGTGTTAGTTTGTCTTCCACTCCCTGTCCTCATAACTGTTTGCTGTGTGTTTAAAAACATATTTTCAATAACAATCTGCGAGAATGTCAAGAGATTGAGAAGGATCAGAGAAAAGGAACACGCTTTGTCCCCATGAAGCTTTTAAATCGTAAACGGATCAATAGTCTTTATGTGGAGATGTAACAAAAGGACCTTGTTACCTGCTCACGAATTGGGAAGAAGCCGACCATTGTACATCTTGTCGAGTAGCTCACGAGCACCAGGCCTTCTAAGAAGGCCTTTGTTGTTTGGTAAACCTGTACCCAAACAGACCGGACAAACAAGCTTGCCTCGACCTGTTTTTGCAAATATGACCACCAATTAATCAGTGAAATTTTGCTCATAACCAAACCAAAGAAATATTGGGAAAGAGATACAAACCGTAACAGTTTGGACATTCTGTAAACTCATATACATCTTTTGCACGTTTTCGGTTAAGAGCTTTCCATTTTCCTGTACCACCACACATATCACCTAAATCATAACAAATGGAAAAAAATAAAGGAACTCAAATTAAAACCATATAGACATCAGTATCAAGCTCATGAGGCATTTTGCAGCATATTAAATGGAAACAGAAATTCATTATGACCTTTAACATAGCAAGGAGTCAGAGTGATCACATAGCAATAAGAGTTCACTATGGTGAATGTGTTTGTTTCAGTTTACTCTTTTGAACGTCACAATTTGGTCGTACCGGAGGACAAAAAGTTACTAATGAAACACAAGGCAAATAATACCTACTAACAATTTACAGTCAAGGATATGTTTGTGTATCAGATTCCTTGAAAAGAAACTAAACTGATAAAAAACAAACAAAGAAGTGACACTCACAAAGAACAGCACCAATGCCCTGACAGTTTCGGCAAACTCCTGGTTTCTTGTCTAAAGCGGCTGCGTTTTGTACAGAGACAAGGGTATAAGCATTGCCAATCAAAGCTGGAGATAAGCACAAACATGTCATCCACTGTCTCCGTGACATCGATTTCTGATCCTCCTGCAGCCCAGAACACAAGCCTGTTGAGTTACCACTTCATTTTTAACTGATAGCAGAAATTAAGACTAAGACTTAGCTTAATGGAAGCACTTGCATACACTAGCTCAGCTCTTAAACAGTAACAAAGACACACTATTGTTGATTTAACCAGTTTGTAGCAGAAGTAAAGAGTAAGACTTGAAATTGTTTCTTAGCATCAGAATAGAAGCAATAACATAGCTATTTAACTAGAGAATGTAACCAATCAAGTAGGTCGTTGTTGTAAGGTTAACTAATAGGAGTCACCAAATTAAACAATAACAGAGATACGCTGTTTAGTTGCTTATTATCATTAGATTCATTAGTGAATCTGATAAATTAGATAGCACAAAAATGTTTAAAGTCAAGAAATTAAAGATAACAAAAAACTTGTGCAGATGATACAAATGCTTGGAAGGAGAAGAAAAAGATACGAACTTTTACAAAAATAGGGAATTGGACATTCAATTTCCTTAACCAGAGATATTTAAAAAAAAAACTCATACTTTGCAGAAAAATCAAAGAGGAATTGAAAGTGATATCTACACGAGAAAACCTCAGCTGATACAGTAACAAACAAGAATATTGAATGAAGAAGGCCAATCTATATAATATCAACCTGCGTTTTGTTGGTAGTCTCCGACGAAGAATCCAGTTCGTTGGAATCGAAGCTCTGGTTCTCTGGGCATGATTTCGCATTGATACGAACTCGATTCCGGTTTGGTGCGGCTAAACGAAAACACGAGTGCCACAAAATTGGGATGAGAAGAAGGATTATATCAACAATGTCGAAAGCGAATAGAGAGATAAAAGATGTTACAGAGAAACGGAGAAGCTGTATGCAGACGCGAAGGGAGTGCAAAGAGATGAGATGAAGCCGCCATTTTCTGTATGCGGTCATAATTTTACAGCCCGACCAGACCAAACTATATCTATATGTTTTTTTTTTGTTACACAGATTTTATTATTTTAACAGCCTCGTAAAAAAAAATTTCTTTTTTTGCCATCCATTTTAAAGTTTCGAATAACCATTAGGCTTTCTTGTTCCTCCGTTTCTGTTTCTGGGTCAAGTTTAGATTCAGTAACATTTTTCCTTTCTATTGTACTCTGATGAAACTCGGATGTTCAGGCTGAAATTCCGATTTGTGTCCGTGTTACATATGCATATGTTCGTACCCAATTTGGAGCTACTTTGAATTTGCAAAGGTGCTTAAACACAACATAGTTTTCTAGGAATTTCGAATCTGCTGAAAATTCTCTAACCATTCGAGATCTGAATCTTTTGCAGCTGAACTGAACTAGGTTGTGTACTTTCAGGTAGACCAAGAATCCAAGGGAGGCAAAACAGAACCATGTCTTTTGAAGGTGAGAGGATTAATACTTTCAAAATTAAGCTAAGTTTGAAATTTAACGACAAACAAAATTGAGTGTGAGAAGTGTGGAATTTTATATAATGAGATTAATAAATGAATCTGGTTCATATATTGAGTTCATAAAGACAAGACAATATGATTGTTCTGGAAAATTTACCGTTTAGAAAAAAATTATGCGCCTATGCGGTTATGCAAAACGATCCTGCACATCTTTTTTTAGCTTGAATCATGGAAAAGTCTTCAGGCGATCGATTGAACCGCTCTCTCGAAGTTATCTTCAGCTGATGATACACGCTTCACAAGCACGTGTCCTGGGTGTGAAAGTTTCAGCTGACTGCAAAAAAGATAGGAGATACAAATGAATGAGACGAACCAATTTTTCTATAAACGACAAAGGACACCATTACTTTCAAACTAAAGTTTCAGAGATTTCGATGGATTGAATTGGGACACAATGCGAGCAGATAATGAGAATTTACCTAAGGTAGCGTGAAGATGATTTCCCAACATGAAGACTGCACACAACAAGGTTTGCAAGCGTTTCTGGATCTTTGGCATCCTGCAATCACCAAAAAATTAGTGTAAACACTTGCCCATATACAGAAAAGCCAAGAAACTAGTGTAGTGTGTGAGATGTTAAGCGACGTCTCTAGTTACGTATGATTTCTTAGAATGCGTATGTAAGGTACGCAAGCCTAATTTTAGTTACCTTGTTGAGTGCTTCAAGCAGTAGCGTTTCAGCTTCATCAAAGTTACCCATTTGCATACAGCTAACTGCTTTCCCATTCAAGATCAAGCATGTCATCGGATACTTCTCAGAGAAATCCTGGAAAATGAGATAAGCTTCCTGTATCTTCGAGCCACCCTGAAGTCATAGGATGTCTTAGTATAAAAAAGGAAAGACGGACACTCAAGACAAAAATCAAACAGAGTATTTACCACTGCAAGGTTAAACCACGCGCTAGCAAGTTGAGTGAGAGTGTGGTCTTCGTCATATTGTTGCATCACTCTAAGCTGCTTCTCAGCATAATCTGATCTGTTCATCTTAATGAATATCTGGACATTCAAGGCATGCCTAAAGATACAGGAGCAATGAGTAATCTAAGAGGATGGGAAAATGCTCAAATGCAACAAAGAAAATCGAAAAATCTTACAGATCCATGGTTCCTCCAGCATGGGTGTGCTTCAGAGCTTCGTTATAATCTTCCTCATGCATGAAAATAATACCAGCAATCAACCGCAAAATAGCATTGTTTCCTATAGTTGAATCAGCCAACCATTCCTTCAAGCTTGAAATGGTTGATTCCTGACCAAGAACACAGAACAAACTCAGAAACATATATCTTCATAAGAGCATATAGACAATACCAGTTTAATCCAACGAAACTAAGGAATGCATACATTGACCATGAATTACATTCTGCCAAAGAAATTAAACTCCACGAACCACGACACAAGATGAAAATGAAACTATTTTGTATAAGATTGATATATACCAATTCAGAATTCGAGTCTCTTTGCAGAAAAAATCAAAATTCTGCTATTTACATGTTTTGGAACACAAATCAAAGCCGAATAGAAGATGAAAACGAGGAGAGCCGTCTAAGAAACTTTCCGAATTACCTTATTTGCAGGACTCGATAGATACATAGCGAGGAGTTTTACTGCTTGTAGTGAAGTGGCGGCTGCGTCATCGATCTCACTGATGACAAGCTTAGAACACAAAATTCGAAGAACAGATCAAAACAAAACGAAATCCAATTTGAAAAGAAGAAGACATCATAGAGATGAATAGCGAGGAAGGAAAACCTGATAGCTACCGAGGGCAATGTAAGAGCGGAAGACGAGGCAGTCGCGTTCCACGGCATCCTCCGGCGAGAGGTTAGGTATCTCGCTGTTGTTGATCGCCGTTTGATAAGCTCCCAAATAAAAATTGTTTCTCAGGTTGAAAAGATGATCTGGTCCTGCTGCCATTGCTTGCTTGCTTCTTCTTCTTCTTCCTCTAGATCTCACAGATCCGAAGCGTCCAATGACTCTGAACAGAAAAGGAAAAACAATAACTGATTACATGAGGGTTAATAATGTTTTAATCCCTTAAATCATAAATCTTATGCATAAGACCCGTATTCTTTTGAATTGTACAATTGATACCCTAGATTTAATTTGGGTCTATAAAGAATCAGGATCAAACATTCATGGGCCTATATTGAATCAGGTTCTTTAATTCATGGGCCTTTATTTAGTGTTATGAGCTTCAGTCTGTTTTTTTAAGCTTTTGTCTATATCAGTAGCTTGAATCCTTTTGTATTCATAAGTCAGTTTCTAATTTTAAGCATATCATCACTACTCGACAACATATCAGACATGCTTAAATTCGTGTGCTACGGTCGGCCTAGATAAATTTACATATATATATATATATATATATTTTTTTTTTGGGCTCAAACATACTGATACTGACTTCTTTATTTAAAATACTTGCAAAAATTAACAAATTAAATTTTCCTTGGAAATCTAGAATAAGTAGATTCTCCTTCTCCACCAACCAATGGAAAATGGTGAATTGGTGATGATAAATTTAAATATATAACTTATTATATATACATAATTCTAATAAAATATAAGTAGAAGAGGATGACTATTGTTTTCTCTATGAACTTGAGGAGCACTTAAAGGGCATGGTCGATTTTACGTAAAGTCACTACTCATTTCACATGTGCAAAGAAGCCCTCGTGCTACACATCTCAATAACATAAATCGATGTGTAATTTAACCACAGAATTTTTTTTTTTAATTTAAATATGACAACCCTTTATAAAAAAAAAAAATTTAACCACAGAATATAAATAGTTAACCACTTAAACCTCTAATTAATGTTAGTACAGATGACGTCTTGCAATTCTCGATGTAGTGTTTTTAGGCTTTTAGCTGTAATAGAATAACAGTATGAGATGTGTCAATATATTGACTATACACATTTTATATATACTTTAAAATTAATGTTAAAAAAAGTTGATGACAAATTATCTTCGAACTGGTCATAAGTATACGCCAAAAATATCCATGTGTGGTAGTAGTTGTATTGGATTTAGCTTAAAAGCATACACTCACTACAATCTCATAGTAGACTACAAATGGTGGTAGTATTGATATATTGAATACACACATTTTATCATAAAACTAACTGTTTTCAATATAGTGTTTTAATTTTAGTAATAGTAATATTGATCAAAATCAAATAATTGAAACGTAAAATTGATGACAAATTTGTTTGTCAAATTGGTCACAATTGTATACGTAAAAAAAATACTCATGTGGATGTGGGGTTGTATATATATTGTGGAATTGGATTTAGAGCTAAAATCATAAACTCGCTACAAATCTCATAGTAGATGCAAACACTGCATAAGGGTCATTTTAGCTGGATGTTTTACTCGTGGTTGACTTGCAAAAACTTTATTGCTAAAGCCTGCTCACCTCCAGAATCAAGTAAGCATTTTGGGAAAATCTAGCCAGTGGTAAATACTATATATAAATATATGAAACGCATAAATCTTTCGCAAGTTTCACAAAACATATGTTTATACATTAAATCATCTATTTCAAATGCTGGTTTAAAACATTGTTTGTATCTAAACAAACGTTTCCAATCTAAAACACATGTTTTTGTGGTTCCCGATCAACATTCTATCTTTATCTTTCTTTGTAAATAATTTCTTATTTTATTCTCAATGTATTTATTATTACCAATATTATTATTGAACCCTTTCAACATGCGTCACCGGAGAACGAGGGAGGCATGACTTATTATGTTTTTACTTATTGCACCGTCTGGTCTACTTATTGTAATAAACAATTTGCGAGTCCCTGTTATTTCATAATAAAAAAAAGATGAATTTGCGTGCCACGAGAGACGAGGCCTGCTTCATATGGGTCGTGAGTTTTCTTTAAGATATATCATTGGAGAACATATCTAACTAGGGGTCGGGTAGTGAGAACTATGCATAAAGTCGAATTTTTTTTTTTTTAATGCTTTATAGCAACAAAATAGGAATATTGGTTCTCTAGTTATTACCTATAATTCTATAAACATAACATTTATGAACAGTTTCGGCTGTTGACATTTACCATATATCGTAAAATGTCCAATATACCCAAATAAAAGAATGTTGAAAGGAAAACAGAAAACGAGGAATAAAATGAGATGTAAATTAAAATAGTAGTGATGAGGTTGTAATGCACGATCGTGAATCAGTAAGTGTTTGTCACGAAGCTGACTAATTTAATTCACATCAGTGTAGTCATTTCCATAGATTTTCTGATCCTTTTTAAGAAAATAAATGTTAATTTCGTTTTGCAGGGGGCGGGAAGGGGGTCAATGGCCTAATACGCCAAAGAGAATAGAACGCGAGTTGATTTTGCCATGTAATATTAGTAAACACAACGCTGCAAACCTACAAAGAAATGTGTAAACGCAACAACGACAAATAAACCAAAGAGAAACAAGTAAATTTTGTTTTCTATCCCAATGAATTGTCCGACGTTTTTTTAAGTATGTTCTTGGAAAAAAATATGTTATTTTCTTTTACGTCGAGAGGGACTTCTATTAAATGTTCGGAGATTAGCAAATTTAATATTTAAATATACAAATGTTTATCATATCATCTCGTAAACCGCTGAGAATGCGTTAATTTATCCTTATTTTAACTTGACCAATACAATTCTAGCACCTATTTTGGAAACTATTTTATTTAATTTATTGTAATTTTAAGTTTATATAAGTAAGATAAGATAGATGTTAAAAAAAAGGGTGTGTGTTTGTTAACCAGCTAACCAGCAAAATAACTAAGTAAGTGATGAGATCACAGTATGGGCATGAATTCCAATACTAATTCTGAATTTAGATTATAAATAACGAAATAATTTAATTAATACAACATGCATAAGAACACATGCTAATACCATGTGAGGAATTTATTACCCATGATACAACTCTCATTAATTATTTAGTTGATTTTTAGTATATATATATATATATATGTGTGTATGTGTGTGTGTTGATGGACAGAAAATCATATGATATTGAGAAATTTGGTGTAGTATATAAATATATTGTTGGCGACAATATGGCAAATCTGGAATGAGATAACGGCAAAAGTATAATTAGTTGGCACTAATATTAATAAAATGTGCATGCTAACCTATACATACCAACGGAGTTTTTTTATTTTTAAGAAACCAACTGAGATATGTATATATTATATAAATTGTGTTTGCATATATATGTTGAACAAAATACATATATATATATATATACATATATGTATGAAGAGTCGTTCTTTTACCAGTCTTGGCCAAGTACATCAAATGTCTTTTGATGTAAACTTTTTTTTTTGTTAAAGTAAACACTTATATTTGTTCATATAAGATAAGATGATTATGCCTAAAACAGAAAACCGGCAGAGGATGATAAGTTTTCGAACAAGGCCGACTTTTATAACAACTGGAACTTGGAAGTGAAGCGTTCGGATAATTCTCCATTGTACCAAGTTTTTTCTTCTTTTTTGGTCGAGATACGAAGTTTATTCTAAGGAATCTTAATTATACTAAGTAAAAAATAGAAATAAAATTTTGAGAGAATTTTGTTGTCATTTGAATTGTTATTAAATAATTTCATCACATGTCACTTTTATGTCAGTAATACTACTAACTAATTAATCATTCAGTAAATAATTAATTATTGTACCTTTTCTCATATTAACGACAAAAAAAAAAAAACACTTTTGATAATTTTACTTTTAAAATGAAACGAGGGGAGTAATTGTTAAAACTGGTTTAGTTTCTTATTTTTGTTGTTATTCTTAACCACTAGAGATGACCAGCCAAACACGTCAAGGAAAAACGATGACCAGCTAAACCACAAGTCAACTACCGTTGACTTCAACGAGGACAGTATTCAATACCAGACTACCAGTTACGGATAATTTTTTTTTATGTTATAGTATTAGCTAAAGACCGAAGTCTATAGACTAAAGACATTTTTTTGGTTCAAAGACTACAGATTAAAGATAACGGAAACAAACATGAAAATTATATTATTTGGGGCGTAAATTATGAAATAGATTATATAAAATTTTCATAAACGAAAGTCTCACGCCATTCACTTTTAAAAGAAAAAGAACGTACATAACTAATTCGAAGATATAGATACAGACACAGAATTTTTGGGTGCTAAAAGCAATGGCAAAATGTATTTTAAAATGGCTACGTGTCCTAGTTGCATTGGATCGGGATGAAACGTACTCCGAGAAATGCGGCTGTTTGCCGATCTCTTTACTTCCCAATCACTTGTTTTTTTTTCACAAGTGCATCATCTCATTATGCCCATTCACAATTTGATTGTACGATTTTTTATTTGTGGTTTAAATTATATATTTAGCCAATACTATAGCCGTCAAAATTTGATGCATCAAAGATATTATAATATCGACGCTTCGGTCGAGTGATTATGGAATAATGAGATATTTGCTGTCCAATAATTTTACTGGATCAATACATGTTCTTGTTTTTTTGGACAACATAAGCAGATTTGTCGTTATTAACGCATGTAATAACTAATTAGTTGCTTTTCTTTTTTTGCTCAACAATATAATTAGTTGTTCCAAAGACAAAAAAATGAATTAAAAAATTGGAAAACGGTATGCCAGAAGAGAGATAATACAAACTACAAAGCCACTTTTTATATTTGAAGGTCAAAAACTTAATGGTGAACTCAATAAAGAGATAATCTAATTATATAAGTACAAGACTTGGCCGTATTCATCTCGATCCATGAATCTTTCTTAGTATAAAATTACCTATATCATTCACCACATTTAACTATTTTATTGTTATATTAGTTCATTATATATAGAGAGAGAGTACAAGACTCCATCTTTCCCTAACATAGAAGTGGTCGAAGATTTCTTCATTCTGAAATCTGAAAAGTCAGCGCCTCTCTCTTTTCGTTTCATCAACCATTCTTCTTCTTCTTCTTTAGTTTCATAATTTTTTTCCCAAGAGGCCAAGAAAATAATCCTATATCACTGCATATATAAAAAAAAAAGATCGAGAATTATAATAGGAATTCTCTCCCTGTTCCCAATCATTCTTTCCCCTAATTCTTTGTTGTTTGGATTTAGATTTTCTAATTCTTTCACTGTGTATATATCATATATAAACATATATAGACACACACAGACACGCATATATCATATATAAACATATATATGATGTGTATATATCATATATAAACATCTCTTCTTCTCCTCGGAATCATACATATTATAGTATGTGCAGCGTCTTTGAGTCTTTAGACATGGACAACTTCCAAGGTGACCTAACAGACGTCGTACGAGGAATCGGATCAGGACACGTGTCATCCTCCCCTGGGCCACCGGAAGGTCCATCTCCGAGCAGTTTGTCTCCGCCGCCAACTTCAGATCTCCACGTGGATTTCCCCTCCGTCGCCAGCTGTCAGATAAATCCCTTTGGCGATCCGTTCGTAAGCATGACAGACCCTCTCCTCCAACTTACGGCCAACTCCGGCTACTTCTCCGGCGACGGAGATAACGAAAGTAACAACAGTTTTGCAGTCTTTCCTAAGGTTTTTGAGGATGATCATATCAAGAGTCAATGCAATGTCTTCCCAAGAATCGGGAACTCGCAAAGCAACATCATCCAAGATGCCTCCACGTGTAATTCTCCGGCCCTAGCCGTCTCCGCCGTCGCAGCAGCTTCGCCGTGGGGGATGATCAACGTTGATACCACTAACAGTCCAAGAAACGGTTTATTAGTCGACAATATTAACAACACGTCATCGTCTTCACAAATTCAGATCTCTTCTTCTCCTCGGAATCTTGGCATAAAGAGGAGGTAAATCTATAAAAATTCGATCTCCATGATTTAATTATCATTTTTCCGTCTTGATTAAACGAGATCACTTAATGTTAGGATAAAAATATAATAACACCATGTGATTAATTAGTTTTCTCGTTCAAGAATTTCAACAATTGACTATATATATGAATGACATACCATTTTTATTCTTCATATTTGAAAACTTGATTGTGCTAAACACCAAATTAATTTTCATGTTTTCATTTTGAAAAGTAATCTGCTATGTATACTGTAGACGTTTTAAATAATTGTTAAAACGTTATTTATCTATTAATTATAACCATTTTTCAAAGTTTCCTGGTACATATATATTAGTTTTTGTACAAGAGTTTAATATATGAAACAAACTGAACTAGGGCTTTGTTTTGTGTGTGTATATATGACCTTTACGAAAATTTCTGAAATATTGCATTTGTCTTTTGCGTTGCGATTTTTCTGAAACAAACTGAAATATAAAAGTTTTGCGATTTTTCGTTCTGTTTGTTGTTGTTAAAACTTTTTCTTTTCTTTTGCTTTTTCTTTTTATTCAACATTTTTCATTTTAATATAATTAATGATTATGTTTACATATACAGTTGGCAAAAAATCGAATTTTCATAGATTCTGTAAATTATTCTTGATTTGGTATTCTTCCAGTTAACCAAAAAACAAAAAAAAATTATATGCATTTCAATTGGGTATGTGCATAAGTCTAAATATGTTTATGAAATGTAAACATCATAAACAAACATGAACATTAACTACGATGCCATCATATCTTAAACAGAACTCATCATGTCCCACACTAACATTAATCACAAATTACCTTTTTTCCAGACATATACACATAGACTTAATTACATGTCTAAACGTAAATATCGCTTGATACAGGAAGAGCCAGACAAAGAAAGTGGTGTGCATACCGGCTCCAGCCGCCATGAACAGCCGGTCCAGTGGGGAAGTTGTTCCTTCTGATCTATGGGCTTGGCGAAAATACGGTCAAAAACCGATCAAGGGATCTCCTTATCCCAGGTACATATACAAACATGTACTATACACATTATATAAGTATGTTTTTTTCAATAGCAGAGTTTCGTAGCAACTTGAAAATCAGTATTCTTTTAATAAAATCCTGTATATGTTACTGAGATTTTTATTTTACAATTAATCATTAAAAAAAAAAACACATTATGTAGAGAATCTGAAGCTTTGCTTATCCATTCACAATTCACAAACAATATTGCAGGTGCAATCATTAGCATGGAACCATAAAGTAGAAAGTTCATTCAAATTTCTACGGCGCACATTAAGCCTTAGAATTCCTTATTGTGACATTTGATGCAAACTTATCTTAAAATCATAATATTCCAATGGAAAAGCTAGCTAGGATATCATTTAGATTTTATGTTCCGATCAATTGTGCGCGAATTGATCAAATGCATATATATGTATAATAACAAATTAAGTGATACATATTAATTAGAATATATGGTTAATCAAGTCTTTGATGATACTTGAATGATGAATGATTTGTTTCCTTCAGGGGTTACTATAGATGTAGCAGCTCAAAAGGTTGTTCAGCAAGGAAACAAGTGGAACGTAGCCGCACCGATCCAAACATGTTAATCATTACTTACACATCTGAGCATAACCATCCTTGGCCCACTCAACGCAACGCCCTCGCAGGCTCCACTCGTTCCTCTTCCTCCTCCTCTTCAAACCCTTCTTCTAAATCCTCTACCGCAACAGCAACAGCAAGTGCAAGTGCAACTACTTCTGCCTCGTGTAGAATCTCCCAAAACAAAGAAGAACGCAAGAAGTGTCACGCAGACGCTGCGGTTAAGAAGGAAGACGTGGAGGAGCGTCAGGACAATATGGAGTTCGATAATAATGACGTTGAAGCTGATACCTATAGACCGGATTTTCAACATCAGCCGGAGGATTTCTTCGCCGATCTCGACGAGCTTGAGGATGATTCTCTGACTATGTTGCTCTCTCAAGGTTTCCCCGGAGATAGTAGCGTTGGAACCAACCTGGAGAACAAAACGACTAATATTACCAACGTTTTTAGCGATTTCTTTGACGACGACGAGTCCTCAAGGTCGTTATAAATATTCTTATATGTATACGTAGAAATTAAATTATTCATGTGATTCGGTTGACATAAGTGATCGCCGGCGTCTGTAGCCGATGAGGGTAATCTCGTCATTTAAGATGCATTTTATTTTCGTGGGATCTTTGATAATCATCCATCTTATGTGAGCTAGTTAACACAAAAACCCTCTGGTTTGCGAGCTTGTGTGCATTTTTATTTTTATAGAGACTTTTAAAACATATTAAATGATCAAAACTAGCTTTTTTTAAGACGAAGGTTTCGTACCAAGATCCAGACAAATAAATAAACATATGAAAAACCAAATTCTTAATCACTATTCTTTAACTTTACTCTGTCTGTTCCTTGGTAATTATATTAGTCAGATTGGGATATATGGGAATGAACATATTATCTCAATTTTCTTTCACGAATATATATATGTCGTCATGAATACAGCTATGCAAGCTACCTAGATCTATAATATGATAATTGATATATATATATATATATCTAATGATGGTGAGAATAATTTCTCTTTTCTGACTATGCATGTGGATGATCTTGGAAGGCAGGAAGAGAGCCCTAGTTTCATGGCTTTTCTTACGGGCAGAATTAAATCAGAACACATAATAATAGTTATTACTTACTAGTTTGATAGAAAAATGTAAATATTCATTCTTTCTGACCTGTGACTGGTACTGTACGATGTTGGTCTAAATTATCTGAGAATTCAATCTGCATCGTTTGAAAACCGGCTTAACTTAATTTTTTTATTTCCTTTTGTACATAAAGAGAGCGTGTTCACTCTTCAGTTCTATATCGATTATTTTACGTTAATCATATTCTTTACAGGTCGGAAACAATGTTATTTTCTAGATTAAAAAAAAAATTGTTTGAAGACAGTCCACTTGTTTCTTTCCCTTCACAATCGCTACCTTGAACTCTAATTATTACGGCTAGCGTTTACCGTTAACCGATTTCATGTGTAGTTTCTTTACCGTGGAATCATTTGTCTGTATTAAATAAATTTAATGAAATAAAACTGTAAAAAACAAAACTCTATCTTTTAGAAAAAAATATCCAAAATAATCGCAAAGACATGTACAGTGTTTAATTCTTTTTTTTTCTCCAAGAAAAAATATCTCACATTTTTTTTTTACGTCTATGTCACACATACTTTTAAAAATAATTACTAAAAAATAAATCACCGCTAGCGTAAACAACATTATGAGAGTGTGTGGGATCTCACTTTTGATCAAAAATATACTGGAAATAGTGACGTTAAGTTTTGTCAAATCTATCGGACCTTGATTGATAGAAAGAAAAGTTGCATCACAACTTATTTATTTTTATTTTTCTAAAAGAAAGTGTTTTTTGATGAGAGGGCTGGAGAAAAAGAACAGTCGAATATTACACTTTTAATTATCATAAATTTTACTTTTATATGGTTTTATTCTTGAACGATGGGACATAGAGAATGAGACGCCAATATGAACTTGGACGAAGATTTTAGTGGGCAAATAGGTTTATGGGTACTACTATTTGGCGTCATGCACCTTCTTTTAGATTAACGAAAATGTTTATATTTATTTTGGGTATGATTAAGGAACATCATTTGGATATATAATATATCAATTGTTAAAAACAATAATATGATAAAATTTAGTGGTAAGTAAGTCCCATCGATAGACGATAGGCTTTGTATAGACTATAGCTTCGTTATAACCTTAAATAAATCCTTAAAAGGAGAATAAGCAGGTGATAATGATGGTTTGCCAATAATTATAAGACTAATCCCTCCAATTATGTTAAATCAATTTTTGAATGATTATAATAACATTATGGCGAAACGTTTTTGTTTTTGTTTTCTAAATTATAAATAATTAAAATTAGGAATCCCAAAAAATCCCAAAAATCAAGGCATCAATCATTCAACGGCCCCTTTTCGATGGAGAGTTTGTTTAATCTGATTGTTCGGGCTTTAAATAAGTAAGACCCACAAAGCAACAAAGCCCCAAAATTGTTATTGGTAATTTACACAAAGATCTCCTCACTTTGATGTAAAAAAGTTTCAACATGCGGACATACATTAGCCAACCAGAAAAAATTCAGACGATAGCTAATACATGGACAACTAGACAATAGCTAATACATAGACTAATACAAACAAAGTATTAGTTCCCGGTTAAGAGGAGATTAACCAGGATAATTAGCCACTAAATCAACAATACAAAACGCTAACTTAGAGCACAAATCAGCAAGAACAGACACATTTTTAGGGATTGCGAACTTTAAGCTTGAAACTAAAAGTAAAACTAGCTAGCCAGATCTGTAGACAGTAATTTGTTGATCTGTCGAGAAATCTTAGGGTTTCTCCAAACAGATTCTTCAGTAGTTAAATCTCGAACCATTTCACACGGAACCAAACATACTTCCTCCATTGATAGCTTCTCCTGGATTGCTTGCGAATCAAGCAAAACCCGAGTTTCGATTTCCACATTAGTGCTATGCGTCTGCAAATTAAACAGTACAATGAGAAATCACGACTAGGGTTTCAATTGTATCAAAGGGTAATTTTTGGAGTTAGTTATTACCTTCTTTGTGGCCTGCATCATTTGGAGAATCCCAACTTGACTCTGCAAGAACTTGACATACTTAGCGGCAGCTTGGAACATCTCAGCAGTGTTAAGTTTCTGGCCACCAGGGATGAGTTTTGCGAGCTCGTGAGTCTTCTCCGCAATTCGTCTTCTCCTCTCTCGAGCCGCCATGCTCTGAGATGAAAGCGTCGGTTTCTTGTTGTCACCTTGATCTCCTCGGCCTACCTTGAACGTTAAGGAGTAATCCGGGACTAGAAACTCTGGAAAGATAGAAGCTTCAGGAACGAAATCAAGGTCGTCGTAAGGGTTGAAGAAATTCGGATTAGGGCTCGGGCAATGGTTGTTAGTGTTACAATGGTAGCTCGAGTTAATGAGTTTCTGGCGTTTTGGCGTGGGGAGAAAGGAATCCAGGTTGTGAATTTCATCGAAGATTTCAGCTTTGGGGTAAGGGAGAGAGGTTTCTTGTGGAGGAAGAAATTGGTCGCAGAAAGCGTCGAAGTGATTGAGCTCTAAACGGGTTTGTGAAGGAGCTTCTTCTTGAAACAGTGGCTGGTGAAATTGCAGTTGCGGTTGAGATTGGAAGAAGAAACTGTCGGTCTCAGGGAGAATCGTATCCATATCGGGAATGAAGCAATCCTGGAGCTGGATAGGTGGATCCCAGTTAAAGAAGTGGCTTAAGCAATCCATGGACGACATTGAGGAGATTAAACCTGTAGAAAGGTAAAGAAGAAGGTGAAGCAATCAGTAGGAGTTACGAAGTATTTAAGTAGATGATTATTAAGCTTTTATTACTAGTAACGAGCTTAAAGATTAGACGTATAAAAGCAAATTAAACCATAAAAAAAAAAGACAAGAGAGGATATATGAGAGAATCAAAGACCTGGAGATAGAGGATATTGTCGTGTCTTTTGTTGTACTTCAATCCAAGTAGACTTCTGTTTACTCGTTAACTGTCTCGTAGATATATATGAGAGAGAGAAAGAGGTTAGGGTTTTAGAGCGGAAATAAAGGAGGAGTTACTATGGGTTCTAGATCTTTTGTAACGACCTTCCTAATTATTGGGGCATAAATTTTAATTTTGGCAAAAAAACTGTATCAAAATACGTGTAAAGAAGTGTCAAAATAGCTGAAAAAGTAGACATTTAAAAATACCATATCTGTAAATACTTTTTTTTTGCCAGCACCATTAAATTATAATATGCTGATGATTTAGAAAAATAAAAACTATTTGCATCGTGAGTTATCGTTTTATGAAAATTGAGACACATTTGTATTTTTTTTTTTTTGCATAAATTGAGCTTTATAAGCATAGTTTGGTACCAAATACAGTATTAGAGTAACCGTCAGTTGTAACTTGTAAGTTATTTTTTTGGCGGCTATTGAAATTAAAGCGTATCAATTAATGGAATAATATTTAATTAATCACCCTATATTTACTCTGCTTACGGTTACTACTCCTCACTCAGTAACTGCATCCTCTCGTCTATTTTTTAATCCTTCATTTTCTAAATAAGTGTTAAGTGCTGTAAAAAATATATCTGTCCAACAAAAAAAAAGTGATGTAAACAAAAATGTAAATGGTAAATTAACAATTTTTTTTATTCCTTCCCTTGTGGACTTGGTAAAAGAGACGGCGAGTTTGGCGGGTAAAGCAGGTTTCGTGGTTTCACGTGCCTCAGTCGTTACTTTGCCGCCAAGTTACTAACCCCTAGGTAAAACGGGCTTAAATGAGCTAAATGGGCCGTTAAATGGAATATAGAGCCGATTAAACAATTACTTTGAAGCCCATATGTCCATTTGTCTCTCTCCGAAAGGAGAAAAGAAAAATGAACAAAACTCAAGAAGCTCCTAGGCTTTTCTTCTTCCTCCATGGAGACACAGAAAACAAAGGGAAAATCAGAGAACTTAAAGAAAGACGACGACGAATGATCTTAAATGCTCTTATCTTGAAGCTATTACGAGAAGGCCTGGTTTTGATGTTTTGTGTAGTAATATGGTGTTTCTCGTCTGTGTGAATATCCGAGAACGAAGGAACGTAAATGCTTTGTACAGCTTTATGATCTTTGTTGCTGTCTCTCTCTAGTCTCTTCCTATGAAAATGATTTCTTTTATTTTTCTCTCTTAACTGTATGGGTTGATTTGGCGGGAGATTTTAAAACGGTTGACTTTCAACGTATACTTTTAACGTTTCCAAATTTATCTGGTCTCAATACTTTTTAAGTTGTACTATTATTTCCATGAAACTAGTTTAATTAGTTTTAGGTGGCTGTCGGCTGATTATATTGCTCTACACAGTCGTTTAGTCAGATAAAGATGGCCTTTTGCTTTTTGGCAGAATATTCTTCACTGGTGATTTTTTTTTATATAGAAGCAACAACCCAAAAGAGAGTCGTAAAATTAAATAGATACCCAGAAAGTTAGACACAAAAATTCAATAGAAGATATACCAAAAAACCCTAAAAACCAGAGGTCATAAGGGTAAAACCGTAAGATGTAAATCAAAAGAGGCATTGCATCTTGATAAAAAATCTCGATCAAACCTAAGTTGTTGCTTCAGCTACGGCAGATGTCTGTTGTGGTCAATTTCTTGAAATTGTGTTGACGAAAAAGTGTCGGAGTTCAAAATTTGTGTTGCACAAGACTTGATAAAAGGTCACTCTTGAGCAACACAAATTCATTTTTTCTTTGATTATTTTCTCAAACCACTCTCCTCCTTGAATCAACACCTTCATATATTCTTCCAGCTTCTTATTCTTCTTGCTCATCACACTCTTCCTTGATTTCACATAGTCTCTAATATATCCAGAATCTGAGTCGGAACCCTGTTTCGGAGCAGTGGAAATTAACAACGGTTTCATAAACCCTAATTAAGCGTGCGAAAAAGGTTTTCTTATTCATAAGTTTCGTCAAGAGACCGATTTAGACTCCTAAAATTTAAATCACTAGAAATTGCTATTTACCAGTATGAAATATGGAAGATGTATTACACATTTACACTGGTAGAAAAGGGTATTAACCAATAAAATATGGAAGATATATACAAAACATATGAGAGGATTTTGAACGAAAGCTTTAGGAACGATTTATGAACAACTTAAATACGGCATTTGAAAATTAAAAAGTGTAACTGCCCTTTTATTAATTAAATTGAAACAGACGAGTTAATGATAGTAAATTTGTGATTGGCCTAAACATTCGGCATACGCTTTCCCATAAACGCCTGACGTCTTTTTAGAATCCTTCATTTTCAAAAACATTAACTGTTATCTCTCTCAAGCTTTCACTTTCTCATCAATCAATTCTTGAGATGGCGTTCATCACTTCCTCGAAGCTTTTCTCTGTTTGTTCTGGTTTAAATTTGTTCTCTCCCATAGTTTGACTTTTGATTTAATGCTGTGTTGTGGTTTCTTTGTTACTTCTCTGGATTCTTTCTTTAGATTCTATGGTTAGATGATTTTGATCGTTTTTTCCAACTTTTTGTGTGAATATGAAGAGGTTTAAATTTCAGCTGGATAGTTCGTTGACACGGTTCATGACTGATCTAAGTTTGACTTTGTTTTCTAAGTCTTTTTAACTTGATATGAAATAGTCTGAAAGTTTTCTATTTTGATAAATCATGCAGAGCTTGTATCACACATGGCATCTAAATCTAGCGTAGCCACTAATGTAAGTGACCAAAGTTATGGATCCCAACCATCGATTGAAGATCAAATGGCCATTGTCGTTAAACGAGTGGGGGAGGTTAAGAGATTGGTTCATAAGAGCCCCCTCTACTGGGAATGTATAGAACTCCTTGCAAGAGACGAGGTTTCACGGGGCATATTCTATGCACTTCCAGATGGATCTAAGCTGCATTATCTAAAACGAAAGATAACAGCTTCCAATGAGGAAGAGGATGAACCCTTTTTTTGAGAGACATGATA
Source organism: Eutrema salsugineum (assembly GCF_000478725.1). Taxonomy (NCBI): domain Eukaryota; kingdom Viridiplantae; phylum Streptophyta; class Magnoliopsida; order Brassicales; family Brassicaceae; genus Eutrema; species Eutrema salsugineum. The sequence goes on along the minus strand of NW_006256908.1, from coordinate 7,938,531 downwards.
TGCCCTATCATCCCAATTCTACTACCTATAATCCTTGGTGGAACTGTGTTTTTATATTCATGGTTTATTTGTTGTGATTCAGTTTGATGTGGTACTGTGGTAGAATGTTTCATGTTCAGTGTTTATCTCGTTGTGATTGAATTTGAAGTTGTGTGGATTTTGAACTTGGCTTTGGTTTTATGCAATATGAAATCTATTGTGCTTTCCATATATGTTTTTTTAATTATAATTTGTGTTTTGTGTGTATATATTTGTTTTATGGTGGACAAGCCCAAATGTTAGGACTTAGCAGTTAGCACCACTTGTTTTTAGATGCAGACTAGTATAGTAACTCTACATATTATCCATAAGGCTTATATTACTTCTCGCTATTCATTTTCGAAGTCGTCTTCATATTTTAAACGTAAATCTGAGGAATGAACCACTAAGGAGTTCTTAAGGTTCATAATCGCAAAGACAAAGAAACAATTAAGAAGGTGACAAAAATGATAATAAAAATAATAATAAACGACGAAACAATTAAGAAAAAACAGAGATATCTACATGGATGATGCCATGATGGAGGTTTGCGTCAAGATCATAGTTTTGGTATAAGTTAACCACTTTTAGTATAGCTAGAAGTCTCTTAAAATAAAATTAGAATTCTCAGTTCTTCATATTATAATTTTATCTTATTGAGGGACATATTTTTGTTCATTGGTATTTTTCTATGACATTTTATCAAATAAAACTGCAACTAATATTTTGTTTCAGATCTCTAAAAACTATGGCGCGGTTCTGATGGATGCATAACCATTAATGAGTAAAATGAAATGATCTATACACCACCAAAGTACGACAGTAAGCACTCTGTAAGCAACAACCTATGCTTCCTTTGGCATTTGAGTGAAACGTATATTCTAAAAACCGGGTGTCTACAGTATAGTAATATATATCGACAGTAATTGAGCTATATTTTAGTGGCTGATTAATTTGTCAAATAAATAGAAAATCTCACTAGTTTACAAACGATTTGAATAATTTGGTTTGATACTTATCCCAAGATTGTGGTGAGAAAGTCTTCGAATTTTTCCCACGTGTATAATATTGGACTATAAATTGTAACTAACCATATCACATAGCCGGACCACTTTGGACCAGTCGATATCATCGTTACAAACAGTTCATTAAATCTAGGACCCATTGCAATTATTGGAAACAACTCAACCCATGTCAGAATTTTTTTTTTATAAAAAACTCAACCTATGTCTTGTGACTCTGCGCCAAGATTTCTTAAACGCACTTTTCACAATGGACCAATGACTTTGTTCGTATAGATAAAGGCAAATATTAGTTTTGTTTTTACTTAAGAAATAAGAACGTTACCTATTAGAGATTAACAAAAACAAGAAAAATTCACATATTGAAGATCAAAATCATTGATTCTCTTAGAGATTGAAACAACTATTTATAAACAAAAAAAAAAAAATAGACCGTACGCTTAACAAAGAAAATATAAACTTTACATGCTAATTTTTTTTATAAAAAAATTGGCATATTTTGCTTTTTAAGTAGAAAAATGCCCAAAATGTCTATACACTCATTTAGAAATATAAACTAAGCAAACGTAAAGAACCACAGTTCAAGACCAGTTGGCTGAAAATTTTGTGTATATCCTTGAACACTTGAACACATCACTAGAGATTTGCATATGATTATATGAACACAAGAAATGATTTCCATTTATTATAGATTTGAATTAATTACATCCAGAGATTGAACAAACCTTATTTAACACAGATTATTAACCATACATCCCCAACACCAAAAGAACACATCCGATGAATCTCTAATCCCATTGGATTCATCCCCAATTCAAAATCAAGATTTTTTTTATAATATTTTTGTAATACCCCAAGACCCACACAGTACAATCAAATCCAACAACGTGCACCAACTAAGCAAGAACCGGAATCCCTTGCTGAGACCGGAAAAAATTAGTCCGGTCGAACCGGGCTTTAACCTTAACCAACCTCAAGTAATTCCCTTTGAAATAACTATCCCCATAAACCTTAGCACCTTCATACGTCGCGTTATCTCCCGGCGTCGTGATTCCGATATCGACGTCTCTGTAATTAAAGAAAGCCTCTCTCGGATTCTTCGAAACAAACGGAGCCATAGCTTCTTTAAAGCTTCTCGCGATCGCCAAGAACTGCTCCTCAAGCTCATCTCCAGGTCTATACCAATTCATGAAATGCTCAATCATGAAGATGTTACCTCCTCTGTGCACAAACGGCGTCGCATCAGACTCAATCTCCGCCATTTTACCTCCCCAAGGATTCCACTGCATCCAAACTCGCCGTGGAAGCGGCGAATGATCGATCATCGTCTGGAAAATCTTCGCAAGTCCCTGTTTTGAGATCGGAGTCTGAACGAAATCGGAAGTTCTTTTCCAGTAGTATTCGTTGGTCGATATTCTCTTGAGAAGAAGCTGAATCGGTGCTTTTTCTGGGTAATTTGCCCAGAAAACCGTTGATTCGATCCATTTCTTCACCATACAATCCGATTTCGTCAAGTGTAGCTCAGGGAAGCTCTGTTTCGTTATGTTCAAAAGCCTCTCCGGCAAACCAAGAAACATTCCGATGAAAGAAACTTTAATCGTCTTCCCTTTCGATATTTTCCGGTTAATCGGTTTAATCTCTAACCGGATAAACAAATCTCTGTCGATAACCGGTGCCACTTGCTGCCATTTCCAGACCAAATCTACTGCTCCTTCTCTCACCGTTCTCTCGAGCTTAAAGACGGTGACTTTCTCCGGAACCCTAATGAGCTTAATCTTCCACGCAAGAATCACGCCGTAGCTCCCGCCGCCTCCGCCGCGAATCGCCCAAAACACGTCTTCTCCCATAGAACGCCGGTCACGGTAAACTCTCCCGTTCGCGTCCATGATTTGCGCGTCGATTATATGATCAATCGATAAACCGTGTTTCCTCATGAGGTTTCCGAATCCTCCGCCGCTGAAATGACCTCCGGCGCCGACTTTAGGACAAACTCCGGCGGGAAAGGCGTGGACTTTGCTTTTGCTCGCAATGTTGTAGTAAAGCTCGCCTAGTGAGGCTCCGGCTTGGATCCACACGGTCTCGTCGGTCATGTTAATGTCGATCTTGTTGAAGTTGTACATGTCTAAGATCACGAACGGCACCGGAGAAGTGTAGGAGAAGCCTTCGTAGTCGTGGCCTCCGCTGCGGATTCTGAGCTCGAGGTTCAGGAGTTTGCAGCAGGAGATTGCTGCTCTGATGTGGGTTTCGGTGACGGCGGCGACGATGGCTTCCGGTTTTCTTGTGGAGGTTGAAGCGAACCGGAGGTTTCTAACGGCGGCCATTAGGTTTGTGGAGAAAGTTGAGTTTGTGGGGATCACGGCGGTTCTGGAGTTGGGACTGTTGTGGTCGGCCGGTTGAGTGTCGAGACATCGGAGGAAATGTTCCGGCAGAGAGAGTGTTGGTGATGATGATGAGTAGACTCGTGGGATTGTGATAAGATGGATCAGAGAGAGTATGAGAAGAAACGTTGGTCGTGACCAGAACTTCATTTTTTTGGTTTGTTATTTTGTTGATTGGTTTATGAATATAATGAAATAGCCTTGTTGTGTTTGTGTGTGTATTTATAGAGTATAGACTAGAGTGGTGTTTGTAAAATAGCCTTGTTGTGTTTGAAAACTAGCATGATTTTTTTCTTTTTTGGGAGTTGGGACCCTCAGTAGTTGTTGCATGTGATGTGATTTTTTCATTGAGCCTGAGATCAAAATCCAATCCAAGGTGATCAAATGCAGAAGAACTACGTAAACAAAGTTTGAGTTTACACCTGTTGATATGTGGTAGGTTGATGAATAATATTATAATACGTAATTGTGTTAAATAGTCTACATGAATCTCTTATCACACGATTTATTTTTTATCGGTGGGTTTGGTTATAATCCTCGTGAATAGAAAAAAAAAACCCACATGTGTCGGTATTTCTTTATGACTTTATAAAATTCTCTCTTTAAATATACTTGTTTTCAAGTCTATCATGAAGTGTTTTGACTAAAATTGTAAAACTCCTAATATATTGGAGGCTTAAAGCAAATAAATTTCAATATTACAAGTGACAAAAAAATTGCCCTAAAAGATCACATAATCAAAATTATAAGAGATGCAAGAGAGCAACCAATTTAACAATAACATAAACAAATTTAACAAGAACAACCAATTAACCAACATCTTAAGTAATAATCTCAGACAAGGACATTTGGCTATAACATATAAGATAAACTTCTTACATATGGCCTTATGTCCACGTAAATGCTTTATATTGGGATAAGTATAAGTGGTTTTATTTCCACTTAGAGAATTGCTTTGGGTGATTTCCATAGTTGATGTGGAATACTCATGAATACCCACAAAATGTAGAAGCTGTAGACATCTAGGGCACAAAGAACCACAATGTTTGCAGCAAGCACCACTTAGAGACTTGCATCAAACAAGAGTTAAAGTCTTTGTCCCTATCTCTATCATGTATGTTGATGACCATAGATTTTATATATGGTGCTTCTGCCTCAGAAAATGCCACTAGCCTAGCAAGATTGTCTCCAAATCATCAATCTACAAACATGATCGATCCTGCTCTTACATTTCTACTTGCAGGACATGACCAAGTAATTTCCACATGACATATTCATACTCCTACAGAACCGAGTATAACTCCATATAGTAGTACCTCATATATTGATGAGGTTGCTCCTTGTGCTACAACACTACTGCAGTCGATGAGACTGTACCAAATCCTAGAACAGTTGTTGGAATAGACCAGTTGAGCTTAGGAATTCTAGATATTGTTGTGAGACATTCGCATCACAAATGTCATTAGCCAGATATAAGCCTTATATGATTAGGATATATCCTATGAAGTTAGTTCGTAAAGATAAGTTTTTAAGGAAAATAGGCCGACATACTTATTGTATAAAATACCATTGATAATCGATTTCTCTTGAATTCTACACTTTGGATTTCTCCACCCGGTAATTATAAAACACTACAAAAATTACCTTTGATCAAAACTGAAGATACTTAGAGAGTTTTGCTCAATTAATTATTTGTTTTGATAGAACGTCCATGCATTTATGTCTTGGCATTTTATAGAACTGCATAACTGATGATGTTACAAGCCTTGATATAGTAATATAAGAATTTATTATATCTACGCAAAAAATTGTTATTTAAACCCTTTATTAAAGTGAGACAGTTTAAAAAAAGGCTCAAAGAAAAGATGAAATATTAAAGTGATTTATATCAAAGTGTGTATTTTTGTAAGATGATTTGGATTTCATCCTAGAATATTTCCTAAATTGTTGAGACAAAATTTTGATTGTTAATTAGACGATCAAACATTTGTTTTAGGAGATAGCGTCAATGTGTAAAGCTGAATAGCTGAAATTCAGACCCAAAACGACAGAAAACGAAAAACAATCAACCTAATATCCATTTATTACCAAACCAAAAAGCGTCAATTTGTAAAGATCCGACGGATTTATATTTGAGATGCCATATCTCTTCACCCACTTCCAGTTTATGCGTTGAATGTTTCCTATAGGTCGCTATAATTTTTTTTTTTTTTTATATATAATGAAATTAATGTGTGATATATATGATGTTTTTTTGGATTGAAATACACTAGATTTTAACCCCGTGCATCCGCACGGTAATATTTTTTATTGTTTCACGAATTTTGTAATATAATTTGTGTTTTTTAGTTTAGATATAATTATTTTTATAAATATATTTTTTAATAAGTGAAAATATTGATTTTTGTGTTTAGATATATTTTTATAGTATTAAAATTAATTATAATTATAAAAATATAATTTTAACCCGTCTGCTAATATTAATTCAAAATAAACTATTATAAAAACATAATTCTAACTTTTCCGTTCATATTACCGTATAATACAAATATTTGTTAAAAGTTTGAGATGTATTAACAGTATTATTTAGCATTATAGTTTTCTAAAATTTAATCAACGAAGAGAGTGTACAACTGGTTTTTCAAACCACAGTTTAGTGTATGCAATAATTTTTAATTTTTTTATGTTTTGATTTTGTATGAAAAATATATTTTCGATATACAAGTATAATTCAAAATCAGTGATTTTAGTTACCAAAATATTTTTAACCCGGTTTTTTATATATATTTTTAGTTCTATGAATTTTAAAATATATATTTTTAATATTTAAATTATACATTTGAATTTTACCTATTATTTTATTATTAATTTATAAATAAATCATAATCGTAAATATATTATATAAGCAACATAGATATCATATCATTTACATCATTATAAATATTTTATATTTCAAATATGACCATTACTTTTCATATGAGAATTTTTTTTCCCAAAAATTCTAGATATTTTGATAAAAATGTTTAATAGTATAGAAATTATTTAAATTAGAATCTTTAAATCAAATCTAAAATCTGATTTATTATTTTTAATCAAATCAAATCAAATCTAAATTACCTATATTTAAGGAACTCTAAAAATATTTAAATTAATAACTAATTTTCGAAATTAAATATAAATAATTATTAAAATTATTTTTAAACACTTAAAACTAGAACTCTTATAAATACTACCATTGGAACTGCTCTAACAAATAAAATATCCCAATTTTTTTTGTATTTACCAAAATACCTAACATCTTTTCATATTTATTGAAATACCTGACATCTTTTCGTATTTACCAAACTATTCCATATCTTTTTTTATTTAACAAAATATTTTCTAGGTAATGGGGAAAATGACCGAAACATGCCCAACAAAACATTAATTTTAGTTTTTCTAGAAATTATTATAGGTCCAATTGAGCCCGTCTAACATATTTTTTTCACAGTTTTGATATTTACCACAATATTTAATAAATATTTTCTTAAAATCTGTAAAAATACTTTAAAAACTCATATTTCAAAACATTTAAAAACAGCGGAAATATATTTTTATTAAAATAAAGCTTTTAAAAGAATTTAATATTATGCAGAATGTTTTTATTGGTTATATTGTGCTTGAATAAATAATAAATAATGTTTTTAATATAAAAAAAATTGAATAAATCCTTAATCTATATGCAAAAACTTTAAATATCACTAGATTTTAACCCCATGCGTCCACACGAGAATGTTTTTTTTATTTCTAATATAAGTTGCATTTATCTTTTTTGTTTATATATAATTTGTTTTTGTTATTTATTTTTTTAAATCAAAAAATTGTTATCATATTTTAATTTTAAACAGTAAAATTTGTATATTAATAGAATAAAAGTATATGTTAATTAAGTATATATTGATCTAATGTTAATTATAAATTTTGTTATTATGTGAATTTAGATTTACACATAAACAAACTTTCTATGAATTTGCTAATCCATCTGTTTAGTTGTCTTAAATCATTTTTAATATCTTACATGTTTTGACAAACTAACCCGTATAAGACTATAATTATAATTGTATAACCCTATAAATATTTACTAATATGGAATATTTGGACCAATTGATTATGAAAAAATATAATAAGATATTTATTTACTATTTGTGCTATTAAAAAAAAAATATATATATATATATATATATATATATATATATATATATACGGGCTAACTTATTAGTTTAATTGTCTCAAATCATCTTAATATCTTACATGTTTTAATAAATTAACTCATAGACTTTAAATATATATATATAACTCTAATCAGCTCGATCATATTATTGTATAATATAAATATTTATTACTCTCAAATATTTGATATTTTAGACCGATTGTTTATGATAAAATACGATAAAATATTTATTTACTATGCATTTTTATAAAAATATTATTTAAATTTAAAATTTAAAATTAAATTTTTCCTGTATTTAAGAAATTTTAAAGTATTAAAATTATTATCTAAATTTTTGTAATAAAATTTAATTATAATTTTTTTATTTTTTTAAATTTAAATTAAATTGAATGCAAATTTTTGTAACTAAATTTAATTAAATTTCTAATAATTAAATTTAAATTAAAGATGATCTAGATTTTAGGAAATCTAAAAATATCTAAATTAATAACTAATTTTCGGAAATTAAATATAAAAATAAAATAAAATATTATAAAAAAAATTTTGGGAGTGTTTGGATACAAGCACTAAATGTGCTTCTGTTTTAATATAATAGATTGATGTTTTTAGTTTTTGTACGACATGAATAATTTAAAATTACAATGTAAATTGGTGATGCTATTTTATCTAGAGCATGTTAGTTTATAAAAATACAATGATTATGCGAAATGCAAAGAAAAAAAGTTCAAAAGTCAAAACTTGTTTTTTTCATCTTTATCATGATTTTACCATTTAGTCATTTTAACAAGGAGTGTTGGATAAAATAAAATAATATACTATGGATTATGGAATATGAATACCTTAACAACAAATTTTGGCTGCAAATTTTGATGTTGCCTTACCTCAAAACAATGCTATGTTCATCAAGACAATCACTTGTGATTGGCTGCAACTTTTTATGGTTCCTTTTCTAAAAACAATGCCATGTGTTCGTCAAGACCATCACTTAAAAAAAAGAATACCTTAACATCTGACTTCCATCTTTGTTCTTGTTTTTTTCTCAGTTATTTGTTCACCCACCTCAAACGCATAATATAAAAAAATAGAAAAGAATACTAAGAAAACAAACTTAAAAAGACAACGATCAATCAAACAACAACTATCTTTTTGTGCTCTGTTGTTTTACTTGCTTTACCAGCCTAAAGAAAAAATAAGTGGTTAATTTTTTTTTATAAAAGATTTTCTAAATAAGTGGTTGTTCTTTTTTCCAATTATTGTTGTTGTTTCCTTTCATAATGGTAGTAGTAGATTACAATTGCATCGTAATTGTGTGGATTTTATTTAATATTTGATGTTGGACCAGAAAAAATTATGATAAATTATGTGGTCATGGGGAGCGTGGTTGGTCCAACTTATCACACGTACGTCGGCTTTGCATCGCATATTCTGCAGTTATGTACCCATATATATATAATTACTACAAATAAACTAGCGATTGCAACTAGGATATGAAAACACTAATGACGAAAATACAGAAAGAGAGTCTCGTGGAAAAAGGCAAATATGAGATGTTTAATTCAACAACGACTATATTAATGTTTCGATCCCTACACAGATAGGAAAAAGCCAAACTAAACGTGGGTCGGTGTTTGCCCAAAAGTATTTTTTTTTTTTCAACTGGGATGAATCGAAAACAAAATCGAGACGCATACATCTTCTTCCTTGAACCCTAACCAAAGGCATGACCTTGAATCCCAAGACCATTTCTTGTTTGCTATTCATCTTCATCGGTGGTATAGAGACTCTGTAACCTTCAAATCAAAAATACTTTTATCCAAAGCTAAACGGATATCACTCGTCCTCACGTGGCAAGCTATTCTATATATTTCTTATATTTCCTTTATATAAAATGTTTTAGATTTTTTTTTTTTTCATTTTTTTTATTTGATCAAATTTCTATACAAATCAATTCAATTATTTTAGTCCAACAATAAATAAAGGGTTACATTCGGCAAATTGATTTCGAAGTCAGAACGTTTAATTTATGTTATCAATTTATCATTACTCAATAATCACCTATAATCTCACAAACTCATTATATTGCCACAAACTAATGTTTTCCTGTATGAACAAAAACAATAATGTAAAACTAAAAATGGAACAAAGAAAAAGATAAATGTTCAACAGATCAACATGACAAATCCTCCCGCCACTCAAAATTTGATCTTAACACACCATTCAAAAATTCACCCTCCTAGTTTAAAATTGGTAAATTCAAAAATCAATATTAGAATCCATGAAGAAGTTGTAAACCATTGTTAGATTGAAAAGATTATATAGGGATAACCGGATAAACAATAGAGTGTGAGCTGATTGGGTCAAAAGATATTTGGGCCAAAGGGAATTGAAATGGGCTGAAGGTGTTTAACGAGTAATGGAGAAGAACAAAGTCAGATGGGCAAAATTTAAAAGGTGAGGCCCATTTCGCCAGGTTTAATAGAGCTGTTGCAGAAATGTTACTTTAAAAAACAGAGTGAGAGAGAAGAGAAAGATTCAATAGAGAGATCTTCATCTTCTTCGTTACTTCTTCTTCGAGCTCCTCTTAACTGATAAACACAAGCAATACCTATTTCCCCCTACGTGTACTGTTACACATAATCAACACATATCTTTGAAATTGGAGTTCTTGAAATCGAACAGGACGCCAAATTGAATGGGGACTGAGACAGTGAGACGTCTTGGATAAATGCATCGGAGATGGGACGAGAGAGGAAGCCGTATGTTATTTTTCATTATGAGTCGTCACAACTTATTATTTTAGAGTTATATAATGAGATGGGAATATTGACATTAATGTTAAAGTCGTTAGCAGTATTAAGGCCTATTGGTTTCGTTTGGCCCTGAGTGAGAATTTGTATTAAGCAAAAAATAGATATCAGATTTATATATAAAAATTTCATAATGTGTAAATTTCAAATGTACAGTAAATTATCCTTTGAAAATATCAAATATCAAATCGATATGAACGTATAAAGAACATCTGGTATGTCAATGATGTCATAGGTGGGATGGCCTTGACCGCGTTGTCGGATTTACATTTGTTATGTGAATAAGACATTGTAATTTAAATTAGATGCACTTTTATATGGTTGAATAAGGAAGTCAAAATTGACCAGCCATACATATAAATCTTGCCAAAAGATGCAAAATGCAAGGACTTAAATATTATAGATATTATGGGTGTGTAAAAGTGGTCTTTCTTTACTAGTATCTTACATGAGTGTTTCATTGGAGAGTAAATAAACATAAATATTAAATTAGTGACTATTTCAAATATTGAAAAAACTCATCCAAAAGTTTCACGAGTGTATATTGTTGTTATGAAAAACCTATGTAAGATACTAGTATTAATGGAGCTGTTCTAAGCATTTAGTGAAATAATGAAAGAAACAAAAATGGTGGTAGCTAGGTCTGTAAGTTACCATTATACTATAATTTATCAAAACAAAATAAAATTCATACTTTTTTGGTAAAATAAAATTCATACTTGTAAGAAAATCATTTGAGTTTGATCCAAACTATACTGTCATAATAAGAAAATTACAAGCATAACTAAAGGTTGAAATAATCGATGTGGATGTTCGACTTATTACCACTTTTTTTCCACTCGAGTGCTAATAATTAACGGGCACAATCCCAAGACGATCGCCTAATATTGTTGGTTTTTGTCGTTCTTAACCGTTATTCCATCAAACATTAAGCAAATCATGCAATAAGGAAATTAAACATATTACGAAATATATAAGTAAACTTATCGTTACTTCGTTAGCATTAGGACTCTTTTCAGACGGTTCAATTGAGATTATCGAATATCAAGAGTTTATTACCCGTTTATTATATGCGTTATTAACTTATTTGTTATATTAAAACTAAAAAGAAAACGAGTGCGATCAGAACATGCAACTTGCTTGTTATATATTGCATAATGTTGTGGAAAAAAAGCAATTGGACGGACACCTTTTGTTGAAATGCGAAGTAAACGCATATTTTTGACTTTAACCAGGTAAACAATTTGTTCGTGTCTATAGTTGATTTTTCCAATTTAATTTTATACCACGGTGAATATGCAAAATACCATTGAAACTGATAAAAACTTAGAAAATAGACATGGTAGCAATAAATATAGTTGAACAGTCTACATCAATTTACTAATCTCGATTCTACACTTTATTTTTTGTTTTTTTGTAAACATAATTTTCGCTTTGTTATAACCACAATAACTTTACCAGTTGAAGAATAAGAGATACAGTCATACGGAATGTGTAACAAAAATATTTGCAACCTCCAAAAAAGTGATATTGTCACGTTATTAGTAGCTTCATTGAAAACTTAGAGCCTGGAATTATTCATTTTAGATTATACTATTTTTAATTATACTTAGACTAATTCAAATTTAAAACGATATTGTTAACTGCTAGTATAATAGTTATTGAATATATATTTTTGTCAACCTCACAAAACTTAAAATTAAGTATCCAAGCTGGTTAAATCGAGAAACAAAACATTAACATTCCTAATTTTAGCGCTAATTACCAAACAATCAGCCAAAATAGAAAAACATGAGAGATCAAAGAAAACATTATGACTTAAGCCAACAAAAAAAATAAAACAAGATACTGTATGTGAGGTATCTAGTTTTGTGTAGGTTTGCAATGGTTAAGTTATGTATGAGAGCCACTCTTATGTGGATTTACAACGATCTTGTTAATAAATTGTACTACTTATGTGTGTGCGAATTCATCTCTTGATTGACCTTGTTAATAAATTGTAGAAAATAATAGAAGCAACTAGCAAGTGATATATATATATATATATGTCATATAAGTAGATACAAATTGAGACTTTGAAGCAAGTTTGAGTCGCATATGGTTATAGTCTCTAGAATATGTCATTTTGTTGCTTTTAAGCTACACAGCTCACAATAACATCAATCACACTCGCACGCACTTATCGCAATATTCTTTTAACAATACCAAAACAAAATCCTACTCTGTTACCTAAATTAATCCAAATTAATACTGTTAAATGTACACATATTAAATTAATTTTTAATATTTAATATATCGTAGCAGATTTTGTATTATACCATCAAATAAATAAACTAAAGTGGAAATATTTATTTAGTTTATCGTGTTGATTCTTTTTAGTTGTATGCTTTTTAGTGTGGTTAAAATTAATGATGTTCTCAGTTCTGATTCCTTTAGAGATAATTGGCCAAACAATTAGAGAATTTATGTTTACAAGATTTAAGTTCACAAGATTGGTAAAGTAATAATACAAATTTAAAATTAAGCAACTCACATTTCATCTTTTAATTAATTTTCTAAAATGCATTTCTCTTTTGTCATCTTTCTCCCTGCAATCTTCCCAGGCTAAACCTTTGATTCTTTATCTTCGGCTTTTTCCTTTTTTACAGGCAAAGACAAAAAAGGTGAAAGTACAGAAGTTGTTGAAACAATAAACAACATGTTGAAACACGATGATGTGGCACACATAGTTAAGGTAAAAATATAAAAATAGATTAACAAGGATATAAAATAAATAAGCAAAAACATGGCGCTGAAAAAATTTTGAGAAGATATATTCTATAATTTGTATACAGGTTAAATATAAGACGACACACTTCATAAATATGGAATATATACAAAAAATGTGTGCTACTAGTATACAAATAAAGTAAGAGCGATACTACTAGGATTAGCCGAAAACGTTCCGTTAACAAAAAACAGGATTAGCGAAAAATATTGAAAGAAAAACGAGTTGTTAGTGTCACCTCTTAGACGAGTCTATTTTACCTGTGTTGGGATGGGTGTGATTCTTATTTCTTAGGTTGTGCTCATAATTCGAAAAAATGAGGAAAGGCTAATTAAGTCGCTTGATCCTTTGTAAATGCGTAATTAAGATCTCTAGAGGTGTGTGACTCGTTGACAATGACATGGCACAAGAAGCTGAGCTAAGTAAATATACTCACAAATAGTAAAATCAGCCAACCCGTGGAGAATAGCAGATATGTTGATTTATTCCAATTTGTATCTATTTTCATTTCTCAATGTTGGACGACACACTTAATAAGTATGGTATACAATCAAACAAGGGAAATGTGTGGAGTTAAGGGTTTAAAAAGTGAAGATATTTAATGAAAGAAGTGTATAGTGTCGATTCTTAAGCGAATCGAGTCGTTAGAATACAATTTTGTGCATTTGACAGGTGTGATTCCGAGATTGTCTTCATAGCTTATTATCACAACAAAGATGAAAACCCCTTCAAAGTCTTTGCTTTTAAATGAGAGACGTGTGTAACTTGTTATGAGTACTAGAGAATTATTGGTGTCAGGCAAAGAAGTGTTTTAGAGCTGAGTGGATTAATATTAAACTTGAAAATAAATAAATAATTGACTACAGTAATTATACATATATAGTGTAAAGGGACCCCTGTGTAAATGTACGATTAATATTACAGTTCTAGAAAATGTGTTTATCTTCACGCTACAATATCTGAGGATAGTGGTGTCGGTATCTTTAGATGTTAATAAAAGGTGTTGTCGGTATCTTTGAAATTATTGCGTATTAGCATTGTTTTATCCCTAAAGGCACAAATTGTTCCTTACTTTCAAACGACATTCATTTTCTTCAGAACCTTTAATTATACGATTTTTTTTTCGAACAATCATTTAAATTTACACACACAAGTTGATAAAAAAAAAAAATTATATACACACACACACACAACTTATGTCTATACAATAGTAGTTACTAGTTATAATTTTAGTTACTTTTAAACAGATACGAACCTTTTTTAGTTTTGGTCGTACAAAAAAATTTGCTTGGCTATGAGGAAAAACTCACTTATATTATGATAAATACAATGCAAAACATGGGATTTATTGTTATGAAGATATAACTATAGCAATGAATTTAAAACTATATATCAACATTGCAGTATTGCAATTTTAGTAATGATATAATCATATAAAATTTACATGAAACGTACATATAAAAATTCAGTTATAGCAATGAAGTAAAAAGCAATGCAAATACCTGACCTGATTATTGAATATTTTAACAACTCATTTACTTTTATGGTTGGCGAGACATACTATATTTGGTTATATGCTTAAGGGATAAACTCCAATTAAAACCTTAGTCAAAATACAAAGATAGAAGTTTAGCGATGGAAATAAAAGTTGATGTGCAGTTTAATTAATATTGTGAAAATTTTTAGTCATGATGTAAGAATTACACCAACTTTACGTGTAAGTCATTCATAGTTTCACACACACATCAACTTCCTATATAAACCCAAACACATACCTCAGCAACCAAAAACAAACAAACCAACACATTAGTCCTTTGGAAAACAAAAATGGCGTTTGCGGTATCAAAACGAAACGCAATTATGGCGTTTCTGGTGACGCTACTATTAGTCGTCTCTGTTCCATTGTCTTCGTCCACACTACAACAAGATTTCATGCAGTGCCTCGTCGACAACTCAGACATCTCGTTCCCGATAACGGCGTCGTTTTTCTCCCCCGACCAAAACGCTACTCTGTTTAAAGAGGAGCTTGAGTCGACGGCACAGAATCTCCGTTACTTGACGCCGTCAAATCCGAAACCTGTGTTCATATTCGAGCCTTTGTACGAGACGCACGTTCAAGCAGCCGTCGTCTGCGCCAAGAAGCTGCAGCTTCACCTTCGTGTACGTAGCGGCGGCCACGACTACGAAGGGCTCTCCTTCGTCTCCGAGAACGAAACGCCGTTTGTGATTGTTGATCTGTCGAAGCTTAGACAGATCGACGTCGACTTGGACAGTAACAGCGCGTGGGCTCACGCAGGAGCCACCATTGGAGAGGTTTATTACAGGTAACGCTTACGTATTATTGTGCTATAATTTTTTCTAGGCTAGTTTTTCATTACAAGAAAGAAAAATTTGAAGCATAACACCAAATAAATTATATTGCGCTTAATATATAGTTAATTTTATTTCAGTAACCAAAAAAAATATGTGTCTTGATAATATTATTGATTTATTTGAGTAGAACTTATGTAATATTTTCACTGCAAATAGTAACTGAATTTTTGACGTTTTCAGCAAAAAAAAAAAAAACAGTTTTTAAAAGAAAGAAAGAAAAAAAGGTAGCTACGTTTTTGTTTTCTATAGCCTATTAATTGCCATTTGGAAAAAAATATTATAGTTCCTAACTTTGTTTTGGTGGATTCCCTAGAAACGTGGGTTGAAGGATTACTTATTTTCATTTCTTGTTTTTGTTACAAAGCATTGTAATTAGATCAACTTCAATTTCTTTTATCCATAAGATACTTTTGTCTAAAACCCATTAGATTAGTTATTCCATAAGATACTTTTAGGAGTAATATTTTATCATACCAAACAGAATGAGGTTTACACATAATTTATTGCCGATTCTGATGAAGAATCGCTTTCATAGCAAATGTCGATTTATTCCTTTCTGTTGTTTTATATGAGAACCGGTTCTTATTTAACCATTGTTGGAAACCAAATTAAAATAAAAGCCAAAAACCAACCACCATTGAGATTTCGGTTAACAAACCGGTTTTTCTTTGTGTGGTTTAAAAGGATCCAAGAGAAAAGCCAAACCCATGGTTTCCCGGCGGGTTTATGCTCCAGCCTCGGCGTCGGCGGCCACTTAGTCGGCGGAGCTTACGGTTCCATGATGCGAAAGTTCGGTCTCGGCGCTGACAATGTCCTCGACGCGAGAATCGTCGACGCCAACGGCAAGATCCTCGATCGCGCAGCGATGGGAGAGGACGTCTTCTGGGCGATTCGCGGTGGTGGCGGCGGAAGCTTCGGCGTGATCCTCGCCTGGAAAATCAAGCTCGTCCCGGTTCCGGCGATCGTGACGGTATTCACAGTCACGAAGACGCTTGAGCAAGACGGTACTAAGGTTTTGTACAAATGGCAACAAGTCGCAGACAAGCTTGACGAAGATCTCTTCATTCGCGTTATTATTCAGACGGCGGGCAAAACCACCAAAACCGGAAATCGAACCATCTCCACTTCGTACCAAGGCCAGTTTCTTGGGGACTCGAACCGGCTTTTGCAGGTATAGTGTGGGGTTGCGATTTTAATTTTGCAGAACTTATGGGTCTGGATTTTATTACAGTTCAAGACATAAAACTTTTAGATTTTACAGTTTCGACCCTGAATTTTTAAAACAGGTGATGCAGAAGAGTTTCCCTGAGCTAGGACTGACCAAGAAGGACTGCGTCGAGATGAGCTGGATCAAATCAGTGATGTACATTGCGGGATTTCCAAACAGTGCAGCACCGGAAGCTTTACTCGACGGAAAATCACTGTTCAAGAATCACTTCAAGGCCAAATCAGACTTTGTGAAAGAGCCAATTCCTGTAGAAGGCTTGGAAGGATTATGGAAGAAGCTTTTGCAGGAGGATTCTCCGTTGACGATATGGAACCCTTACGGAGGAATGATGGCGAGAATTGCAGAGTCAGAGATACCTTTCCCTCACAGGAACGGGACGTTGTTCAAGATTCAGTGGCTAACGACGTGGTCAGATGGGAAAGCGAGTGAGGCGAAGCATATGAAGTGGATGAGGGAAATGTATAGTTACATGGAGAAGTACGTGTCCAAGAATCCGAGAGCTGCGTATGTGAATTACAGGGATCTTGATTTGGGGGTGAACGAGGAAGAGAGTGATGCTAGAGAGTGGGGGAGTAAGTATTTCAAGGGGAATTTCGAGAGGTTGGTCAAGATTAAAGGTGAGTTTGATCCTGAGAATTTATTCAGGCATGAACAGAGTATTCCGACAAAGATTGGTTGATATGGAATGTACTTGTGTTGCTTTTAAATGGGTTTTAAGTAAAAAAAAAAATAATATGGATTTGGGTTTTTGTCATAGGGAGCATTTTTCATTGTGTTTTTCTGTCTTCTTGACATGACAGTATTTACTTATGGTGATGTGTTTGGCTTTGTCTGAAAATTGAACTTTTAATAGTTCTAATTTAATACACAAGAACCAGAGTAAAACAGGGGATTCCAATCAAACCATAACAGCTAGAGAATCTGAAAAGCAAGGATTCTCATCATGAACAACGGAATCATCTAACAACAGAGGTTTGTAAGAAATCAGATGTAAAAACTCGTTGTTCGTCGCTCAACAATGAGAACCACTTGGTAACCAGATTGGCTGAAGAAGAAAAGCTTTGGTCACCACAACCTGGAAGCACGATGGTTTTGCCTTGGAAGGCTATTGGGAAATCCAGCTGAAGCGTCTTCAAGAGGGAGCTCACAGTTGCTATCTGGACTGCAAAACCGGCTTTTAGTGTCGTCTCACACTGCAGAAATGCTGACAGCTTCTCTCTCAAATTTGAGATTCCTTCATTTTCATAGCCACCTGCATCCACTCCAATACTGGAACATCCAACCAAAAATAAGAGAGGATATCATGGATATAATTAACATCAGAATGGCCCATCTGTATATAAAGAGACAAGATGATTATATTACCTGCTAAGTTGCCCTAGAAGAGAGACGATTGAAACAGAAAGGTTCATTGGCAATGGCATTCCCAGCATCTTAAGCAGTGGAGCAACAATGTTCGCACTAGTCCAATTCCATTCCTGCATTTTTAGATATAACGATCAAATTGGTTCAATAGACAACAGAAGTTAGCAAAACATTGCGTGAAGGTTCGAAGAGCTCTTGAAAGATTCTCAAACTACATACCATGTAACAAGCAATAAGCTCCACCAATGACAGAATGTCACATAAAGTAACACTTTGATCCCTGGCCAATACGCACTGGAAATCTTTGTGTGCCGGCCTAAACTCGCTCTTCTCGGTCAAGCTCTGATGCAACTTATCATACTGAGTAAACTCCTGAATAATTTCCATGAGCATAGATGCCATAGCTTCCAGCGAGGAAGACCTGTCTGAGAATTGACACTTGTTCTGGCCCGGGTGAAACTTCGCATCTCCCTCCGCAGTACCAAAATGTCTGTTCTCTAGAAACATAACAATAGATTTCAACACTGAAATTGATATGGCATGCTCACTGGAGGACATCATTTTCTCGCCAGCAATGTAAGCAAAAACGTGAAGAATGGTCAGTGACATTGAGGTCTTCTCATGACTGCGCTTGTGCAGGATTTCAAAGGAAGCTTCACGGATAAATTTAACACGATCCAGTGCAGTACACATTGCCGCCAAGATGGCACTTCCAGCCACCAAATGATCTGTTAGAGCGATTCTGCTGAGGAGAGCTACATTTCCTCCATTCAGGGTGACAGGGATGCTTATATCAGATTCAGATGTTTCTGAGGATGTAACGCAATATAATACCCTCTGCTCGGAAAGGAGGTCCTGAAGAAGATTAAAGAGTTCTTCCAAAAGTTCCGAGAGAATACCTCTAGCTTCAATATTAGCCGTAACTACACAAATAAAATTCCAAGTTCAAGATCAAATCAAAAGCAGATTGATGTATTTGGTTTTGAGAAGAAAAAGAAAAGGAACATGGATTTCGGACATACCATCATATATATGCTTTGAGAAAGAATCCAAGCAGGAGCAAGAATCATCATTCAGAGTGTTCCCAATTTTCATCGAGGAAACCACAGAAAAGTTATGTAGCAGCAAGGTGAGGAACACACATACCCTTTCCCTGAAAAAAGAAAGTTCATACATTAGCGCCCAGATACTATTTTACTGATGGAGTAGAAAAAGGTAATATATCTCAACATCATGAATTGAAAAAGCATCAGAGAGCAGAATAACTTACTGGGCTAAAAGGTTTTCTTCCATTTTCAAAGAGAACAGAATAGCGGGCACTACCCACTGTACTGTAGTAACTGATGGGCATCGCTGAACACAATTGTTTGCAGCATGGAAAATTTTGATGATACTATTCTGGTCTTCAATATATGAAAACACCACAAAGTATTTAAGATTATGACCATGCAACGTTGATGATTCAGGGGGAGTTTTGACTGTCACTGAAGCATTCCAAATGTTGAGACTAGACGCTTCACTAGAATTTATGGTGTCACATAAATCCACGATATTACTAGCAACCAAGTCAGCAGGATTTTTGTCCTCATTCACGATCTCACCACCCAAAAGGTCTACCTGAGGAAGATCCGGGGACAGAAGCGATTCTCTTGCCATCCTGTAATAACTTTCTTCTTCCGGTTTATCCAAGTCCAGCAACTTCATATAATCTGTAGCAACAACGTCCCCCAGAAATAATGTTGCCGCATCATGTCCTTTAGCAGTAGACTGGCACATAGTTTTTCCAGTGACCTGTGTACCTCCAGCCTTATTACCTCGAGTCTTGGCTGAACGGTTAAACTCAAGAGAATTCTGCGTAATTTCCTTCTTCTCACAAGACACACTTCTTTTCTTGGCGATTGTACTGCAATTTGCAGAGGAACCACCTACTATATCCGGGACCAAGGTTTCATCCTCTTCTAAAGGCCTATATCCAGTTTCGACTACCATGGAGTGCAAGGTGCCCAGCTTCTCTACATTCTGTAAATTTTTCTTTTTATCATCAGATGACAGATGCTTACGGGACTCAACTGCCACTGACACTCTTTTTCTTTTTCGCGAGAGCTCGTTAACTACCTCATGACTATCTCTCTGACGCTTTTGAGGACAGTTTTCAGCTACCAAACAATGATTCCCATTTTTCCTGATATCGGTTATCCGAAACACACTTGATTTTGTTGGTTGGATATTCGGTTTATCTTTTGCTATTTCCGTTGAAGTAGTAATAGAGAACTGCTCTCTTCCCTGTGAGGCCAGCCTATCAGAAAAAGATGTCTCGCTGGAAATAACTCCAGAAGTCTGCGATTTTCTAGAGCCTCCAGTAGGAGACTCCAATTGAGAAATAGTACCTGAGACAGACTCACTCACGCCATGTCTGGATTTAGCAATTAACTGAGCAGAAAGCTTGCGAGCCTGCTCCTGAGAACCAGAGCTTGCTACCAACTGGCATCTTGCGTCAGAATGCTTTTCACCATTACGGTTCTTCTGGGATTGTGGCATCTGCGGTTTCATGCGGCCCTCCGCCTGCAAAGCATTAAAATGAAACATAAATAGACTAGTAAGAAAATTTAAATGATCAAAAACAGCAGCGTATAAAAGCGATATCATGTTGTCAATGATCCATGTTACGATAGAGGCCACTATTTCAAGGACTAGAAGAGATTAAATCTTTTCACCTTCTACTGTCAGATTCAATGTCGCTAACAACTTCAACGGACTAGAGCCTAAGTGCTCATACTCAGATAACTTCAACCGATTGTTCAGCTAAGTTTAAAATGTTTGCGCCACACGCATAAACAACCTAAGATATTCTCTCGGGAAGACCGTAGGCGTAAATAGACAACATGATTCTTTTTTATTTACCATGGCAATCACAAGCGATCCATCATGAACCTAAAGTCTGAAATCCGGTAACAAGGAAAGTAACTAATGTCAAAACATATCTTTGGTCATCAAGCCAATTTTCAAATTAGGATGAGAAAAAGTATAAAGTTATGGCATAAACAAACCTTGGCAAGACCAGCTCTACCTTCACAGTCTCTTGAAAACCCATCCAGTAGATTCATCCGATGTGTAAGACTACCGAACTCGAGTTTTAACCGACCCAGCTCTTCGGCCTGAATTTCCCTTCGAAATTTTTCAAACTCAGCCACTTTTTTAGAGTGTTTTGCACACTTCCTCTCAAACTTAATCTCTTTTTTCAAAAGCCTCACTTTAGCCTTTTCTATATCTCTGACTTTCTGAGGTGAAACAGAGCAAGTTTTGGTGGAAAGCTCATACATCTGTTCCCTAGCCTTTGCACTCTCCATATCTGCACGTTTTCTTTCTTTCAGTGTCTTTTGTTTTTCAAACTCAAGCTGCTTTTTTACAGTCTCAAGATTGGAGGTCAAAGTAAGCAAATCCGAACTAGTCTTAGTAGCGGTAGTTCTTAGAACCTCTAACTCGGAAAGATACTGATCAGCTTTCTTTCTCTCTGATTCTGCTTTCTTCCTCTCTGACTCTGTCTTCTGCCTCTCGGTTAGCAAATCCGAACTAGTCTTATGAGCGGTAGTTCTTAAAACCACCAACTCGGAAAGATATTGATCAGCTTTCTTTCTCTCTGATTCTGCTTTCTTCCTCTCTAACTCCGTCTTCTGCCTCTCGCTAGCAAGAAGATTTTTAACCACACTAATTTCCTGTTTCGCTACAAGATCGTCTGGCTTGATATCCTCATTTTTAACTATCAGAGCCTTCGTCTTGTTCAATTCTTTACAAACCTTTTCCCTCTCTTCTTCAGAATTATCTGCCCTTAATGTTTCTTCCTTAAGGAGGTCCTTCAGTTCATTGAACTTCTTTTCTCTGCTAGAAGCTTGATCCTGAAGAATTTTGATTTCTTCACTTTTTTCTTTAAGGTTTTGCTCTAACCTTTGTTGCAAAGACAATAACTCAGACTTCAAATCAGAGATTTCCTTCTCCAAAGATGCTTTTACCGCTGAATCATTTTCCTTAGTATCCCTGTTATCCGTCATTTCCCTAAGTTCTGTAAGATTTAAGCAGTGACCAGTTAAAAATCACAACAAGATTGAGAGCTATAGTTATGAAAACATCTTTCTACCCAAGCCACACAGCCAAGTCTTAAAGCATATAGGACATATCACTAGAAGTTAAAGTTAAATCATTCAATTATAATCGCCAAAGACTCGTCATTTGGAAGAATTAATGCTCCTCTAAAATAGATACTTGAGGCATACAACGATAATCTTCCCTAATGTTTATGGCTAACCTCAAAATAGCAAGGCATAAACAGGATCACCATCAAAAAGCAGCAAGCTACTAATCTGACACTAGCTACTTCGATAAAGTGACATACTTTTGCAGCGTTTACCAATATTTATCCCCTAACACCGTTTCAAAGTCCAATTTTTTAAAGCACCTAATATAGCTATCAGCAATACCAATATAGTTTTAATAAGAAGAAAGCCAAGAATTGTATCCACTTACTTTTCTCGAGATTGGCTTTCTCATCAATAGTGGCTGCCATGGCCTTCTGGAGAATATCTCGTGCTTCCTTACAACAATCACGCCTCCTCTTCATAGTTATGTACTTCCCTTGCCACTGAAATACAGTCGAAGGGGATTAAAAAACAAAAAACAAAAAACATTCTTTTGAGAAAATCACTAAAGACCCAAAAAGTATGAAATCGACTATTCAGGAAAAATTAAGTACCGCGAGGCAACAAGGGTTCCCTGGAGAAACCTCAGGTGGAGCATTGGCCGCCATTGCGGTAGAAATCCTCCGATTCTAGAACGAACTCTCACATATATGGAAAATTCCTCGCCATTAAACTGAGACGGAGCGATGAGAGAACCTAATTTCAAAAACCTTAAAACCCTAATTTCAGTGAGCAGAAGATCTGACTGCAGCGTTTGAGAAGAAGGTAGAGGAAGACCGCCAACAATTGGATACTGGGGAGGGAAGGTGCGTGAGTGTTGATTCTAAATTTTTTAACAAGGCCCAGCCCACTATATGTTATCTTTCTTGTATACTATAAAAGTATAAAGTATATATTGATGATTGTGGTTCTACTTAAATTTTACTAAATTGAAATTATTCCCGTTACGCCGTTTGCAATATCTTCTTCTTTTTTTTTGAAATTTTTGTGGCCACAAGGCCCACCGTTTGCAATATCTTCGATGTATGCATATTTGAGTTATAGATTAAATGATTCATAAAATATCATCATATCATGTCATTTTTCCCAAGTCATCCTATTGTAAATGTTATAGAACATTTATGTATAGGTTTTAATTGGATTTTGATGGAAAAATCATAATCATCAAATGCAGTGGCAGAGCTAGAAAACTATTTTATTGGGGGCAAAAATATTCAACTGGAGATATTTATGCTGTTTAGTGTGGGGGCAATTACCATTATTGTTAACAATTTAAACCAATTATTTTTTTTTATTGGGAGCAGTTGCCCCCCACTCATTCTACATGCATCCGCCACTGTCAAATGTTATTTTGCTTTGGTTATCAATTCAGGCAGAAAATGTAATATTACAAATATTAATTATTATTTTACAAATGATTACATGGTCATAAATTGTATGATAAATTAAACAGTACACTATTAAATTTTATCACTTATCTAATTTACTTGATAAACTCTTTCAAAATCAACAATCTCTTACATTGTTTTGACAAAAGTAATTTAGATCGAGTTTCATATATAACAGACTAGTAAATACTCGTAAAATTATCTTTTTCGTTTTCCAACTTAGTACTATTGCTCTCTTTTGGGGGCTTTTGTGGTGGGTAGAGTGCCAAACACTATGTCCCATAACGACGACGTTATACCAAATCCCTTGTCCTGAATCCTGAAGTGATGGTTCAAATGGTATTTCTGCAAAAATCATTTCAAAGAAAACATAACGAACAAGTCCACGGATACAGCTCTATAACCGATTATGTGGACTCTGTTCAGGTCTTAAGTTCGGATACAAAAGAAAAGAAAGATAATCCATGGTTTAAAGGACAAGGATTGCTTTACCTTGAGATTTTTGGTCACTGGTCTAGTTGGTTGGGCATGGTGAAGGTAGTAGTGAGTGACATCGTACATCACGTACCCGAGCAAGCCGCCTCCAAACAACGCTGGTGTGGTAGAAGGAGTTGCAAAAAGCTTCACAAGGTTCCAGAACTGGTGGGACACAAGAAAAGAAGACGGTTTAAGGTTTATTTGTGAAAACAGGTATAATGGTGGGACAGTGTAGATGATTAAAATGCATACAGGAAAGCATAAAATTGCCGTTGCGGTAGGAGGAAAGACAAGTCGAAGGTGGTCCATTGGGTGCTTGTGATGGCATCCATGAAGAAGATAGTGTGCAGTGTTTCCCCTGTAATGATTTTACAATAACATTAGCATCTGACCGGAATCAAATTTCCAGGAATTTCATCTAGTTGAAGTGAGTACTTATGAAATGAACAGAGAGGGAGAGAGTGTGTGTGTTTGTGACTAACCAGTAACTCTTCGTTTTTATGTGGAAAAGGAATCGGTGAAGAGTGTATTCTATAAACGTCCAGATAAATATTCCCAAGGCTACCATTGAAACGATTTCTGGAAGTGAACGGCCCATGCTTACTGACATGGAGATGCACCAGACTACAACTGGCAACCAAATGACAGGAATTGCCCACCAGACTGTAAGGGTCAAGAACTGTTCCATTGCAAATATGTCAGATGATAGTGATCAGAGGCTTATTTATTGACATTGCCTATTCTTGAAAAGTTTTTATGGATAACTGGAAAATGAGAAAGAAACAGATATACCTCCCAAAAGTCACTCTGGAAGAACCGAGGGCCTTCCTTTGTCACAATAGGTTGATGAACCCATTCCTCGTAAGCTTCTCCAAGATGACCAACCTGTAAAACAACGACCAAGAGGGGTTAGCAACGGGAAATGACTTTAATTAACTCTAAGAAATAAGAGAAAAAAAAAAAAAAGTCTCGAGGCAAAATTGACATAGACTATTTAAGTTGACATAAACAGTATTTACCTGAAATACAAGGGGCTTGTTAAGATCCACAGTGAATCCCTGAGCAACCATTTTGTAGACCTTTCACTGAACTGAAAAAAATAAAGCAAACAGGGATATCAATAAAAAGCTAGACATGGTGCAACGCTCTTACGTCTCTGCAACTCTTCACTAGTCTAATTCCCTTTTTTAGCTGAAATATTGTTATTCATAGCCTGAATCTTATGCATCACTTCTTAAAAAACAACATTGGTCTATTGATTAAGTTAAAGGTTATTGTTCTTGTATAGGATACCAAAACAAGGTATACAAATAATACTAACTGGTCCCACGACATTACCAAAAAAAATTGAAATCCTAGCACAGGGCACAAAATCAAGTGTTAGTTGAAATCCAAGGACCCACCACCAAATACATAAGCATCAAAAATATGCAAGGAAACAAAACACAAATCACACCAAAACTCACTATCTGCCAGGTTCTAAACATCAGTTCTTGTTTGCTTTGAGACACACAACCTAAGAAAAAAAAAACTCCTATGCCAGAACCATTAGAGAAAAAAAATGGGAACTATAGCTTAATCGAAGTTCTTCTCATTAAGCCATTCACGTGTGATTATTATACAACTCAAACGCAGTGGGGTTAACTGATAAAACATCTAACCTATAAAACTCTTACCAGTCCGAGACACCTTCCAATCTCCAACAATTAAGCATTTTCTTTGGCCAAATCAGCCTTCAACAATGCGTAAATCAAGTTCTGGAGACATATGATTCGTTGATTGAAGGATGGAACAAATATTCCGATATAAACACTTAACACCAACTCAAAAACAAACAACCTATCTATCCAATTCTCAATGTCGCAGAAAATGAAATCTATAAATCGAGGAGAAAACAAAACACGGATTCAAAAATCACCAAGCGACGAACGAGAGAGAGTAGAAAGCAACAATACCTAAATCGAGAAATGCCGGATCTCAGCGACTCTGACGAAACGACAGCCGTCGGAAGACGAGAGAACCGCCGGAGATTTTTGTTCGCCCTTATTTTCTGTGGTTTTTTGCGTTTTGGGGTGTATTTGATGGGGACAAGGAGGTCGGTGATTGTTTCGGTAAATACATCTTGTAGAGGAGCTGGATCGAATCTGGACCGTTGGTTTAGAGAGACGCCTTAGATCTCGGAGGAAGATTCAAAAGCCAACGAATCGTCGATTTCAAAAATCAAAACCAACGGCTGTGCCAGGTTGTTTCTCCTTTGGCTCTTCTCATAGATTAGCTGTAACATTGCACGTTGTAAAAAAAGCCATTTTAATTTTTCGGTCACAAAAGAAATTCAATGTAAAAGATAGAACCACTCATAGATTGTGCAGAAGAACATATGATTTTATCGTTAAAATATTTTTATAATTGATTGGATGTGTCTATCAAGAAAGAATAACAATGACTAGTAATGAGAAAGTTATATAATATTATTTGGACCCATTGGCTTACATAGCCTTCGTTCCCACTTGGAGTTCGGATCCTTGAGGAGATTAGTCTCCAACTCCAGTCAGGTTCAGGTTAGGTGGCATTGCCACTTGACCAAAGTGTCGTTATATAAAAATTATATTTGTTCCAAATATATTTTATGCATGTACAGCAATTGAACTGTATCGCATTTTTAAACCGTTTTTTCCGCACAACCAAAAAACAACCAAAAACGCTGTTACCATTCATATTTTTAATTTTTTTTGGTCGAAAATTATTTTCTTAATTTTATTTGACAAATACCATTCTTTCAATGCATATCTCAATATTTGGCATTTAAAAATCTCGAATCATTAGTGATTTGATGATTTATAATTCTCCAAAAATATTGTTTAGCTATTACGGACAACTTGAAAATTTCTCCAACCGGGCACAAATCATCTCACAAGTTGGCCAAAAATTTCGTGATCCTAGTCCTATTTTAAATATCGGGTTTATTTTTAGAGACTGTAAGTTCTTTTTCTATTGTATGTCGAGTCATTTGTCATGGTGTTTATGAATGCATGTGTTATGTGGGTAACTAAATCGTCATTTTCCAATTAGTATAGTCATGAAAATGATTAGTGAGTGATTACGCAAAAGTTGTTTGTGGTGGAAAATTTAAGAAACTGTGTGTTGTATTGTATATTTTTGATATGTGAAGTGTACCATCTGATACAATTAATTTTGTTTTAGCACTATATTAATTTTTTCGAATATTTTTACCTTTTTTAGCAAAATGCCTATATAAAGTCTATTATCTAAGTCCCTTTGGGGACATCCGATAAAAAAAAGTCTATTATCTACAGAAGAATATAATCACAGCTTATACATCGTAACGATCAATTGGTAAACCTGTTAATAGCCCCTGGCCACTGCGGTCCACTTTGCATGGCTAGTTGGCTACAATACAAAAGATGTAAATCATAAGCGGTAACCGGTTGTGCATCAATAGATTCAGTACAAAACAATTAATTCTAACCATTTTACAATATAACCCACGTGAAAGTTAATGATTATGAAGTCCCCATAAATATCTCTTTTTGAGTAAAAGTACTTACTTAAATCAAAGATTGGCCGCTAGGATAATAATAATAATCATACTTTTGATTGTTTATTGAGTAAAATCCACATTATTTGATATGATTGATTGATTAATATGCGTTTTTGGATTTTGATGCGGTCTCTTATGACGTAGAAATAGAATACTCCAACAATATGTGGCCAGTCACGTGAATAACCTCAGTTGGCCTCACTGTATTTAGCTTTGATAAAAAACATTTTTTTTTTGGCTAGAAGAAACAATAACATTTCTCTAATGCTTAAGATCCAAGATTTACCAAATATACGACTGAGAAAAAAAATTATACTCAACCAACTTTCATTTGAATTGTTTCAAAAAAACGAGACTAGTTCGAAGACATACTGGCGGGCCGGCGGCACGTGCTTTATCTTCTAAAAAAAGAACATGGTAATCATAACTCTCAACCCTAAACAAAAAAAAAAAACTCTCAACCTAATTATTGTTGTGTGTAGTGTATATATAAGTATTAAAGACCATAAGCAGCTTGATAATAAAACTGTTTCATTTCATAATTTGTTAAGACGTTTATGGGCACGTAGGATGTTTTTTCAACCAACTATGGAACTGTGGAAGTAGAGGGAGAGTGATCACCAACAAATTATAAACCATCTCATCTGCAACTACAATTGGTTATTTGATTTGGAAAAAAAAAATTATATTAAAAAAGACCTAATAATTAAAGTTTGTATAAGTATCAACTTTCAAGTGTGACAAGATCACAACAACTGATTTATATGATAAATTAATTAGTTTTGCAATCTATCCATCTTCCCTATCCTTTTCTACAGAACAGTCACTATTACAGCTCATTCCAAGACAGAGCAACCAACATTTGTTTTTTGGAAAGAAAAAACTAAATTAAATAGTGAACAAAAAGTTTCAATTTTACCTAAAAAATCCCTAAAAATTTAGCCTTCTTTTTTTTCTTCCTTTCGTATATAATCGGTGGTACCCTTCCAAATTCTCTAAACAACCCTCTTTTGTTTCTGATCATCGTCTCGAGAAACAAACGCAGAGGATTTCTCTCGCGAGCCCAAATCAATTCCATTCAAAAATAAAAATTCCCGGCAAAAATGAGAGAAATCCTTCATATACAAGGTGGACAATGCGGCAACCAAATCGGAGCCAAATTCTGGGAAGTGATCTGCAACGAGCACGGGATTGATCCGACGGGAAAGTACGTCGGCGACTCCGATCTGCAGCTGGAGCGAATCAATGTCTACTACAACGAGGCAAGTGGTGGAAGGTACGTACCACGTGCCGTCCTTATGGATCTGGAGCCTGGAACCATGGATTCCATCAGATCTGGCCCATTCGGACAGATTTTCCGGCCAGATAACTTCGTCTTCGGCCAGTCCGGCGCCGGAAACAACTGGGCCAAAGGTCATTACACCGAGGGAGCCGAATTGATCGATTCCGTGCTCGACGTTGTCAGAAAGGAGGCTGAGAATTGCGACTGCTTGCAGGGTAACAATCATTCATTCTCTCCCTCGATTCGAGGTTAAATCCGCTTTGTGCCTTTTCATTGTTGCCAAACGAATTGTATAGAGCTGTGAATTTGGTTTGTGTTCTTAATATTGAAGCGTTGAACGAATTATGCTTAGTGATGGAAATATACAAATCTATAGCTTTAATCTTTTGAAGAGAGGGCACTGTTGTGTCATGATGATTAGATTTTTTCAATTAGCAATTGGAAATACGAAATTGTAATTTAAAAACGTTTGTTTCGTTTTCCCCCTAATGCTTCCATAGACATCTTTGTCTGTTCTTCTAGTTCCATGATTTTAAAGAGTTTGCTGTAAATTTCTTGAACAGGGTTTCAAGTTTGCCACTCATTGGGTGGAGGAACTGGCTCTGGAATGGGAACACTTCTTATCTCCAAGATAAGGGAAGAGTATCCAGATCGTATGATGCTCACGTTTTCAGTATTCCCATCTCCTAAAGTCTCTGACACAGTCGTGGAGCCGTACAACGCTACTCTCTCCGTGCACCAGCTTGTCGAGAACGCTGACGAATGTATGGTTTTGGACAATGAAGCTCTCTACGATATCTGCTTCCGCACCTTGAAGCTAGCCACTCCAACTTGTAAGTCATGTCTAGTTGCGTTTAGAAGAATAATGTTTTAAAGCTTAATTATTTTGGAGATTAATTATGAGTTTACTGACTGGATTAGATTTTGAAGCCCTCGTCTTACCCTACGAAAATCTCAGAATAGGTTCGTCTAGAGTAAGGAGTAATAACTTGAAAATGATGTATTAAAGTAATCTAATTTAGATTTTACCTCTCAGCTTAATAAATAATTACAAGTGGAAGTGGTATTAGTTGAGTTGGTCTCCTGTCCTTGTCTCTTTTAAGACTAGACTAGTCTTAAATGTTCTCTTTTCTTATCACCAAGTCACTAACAAACAACTTCAATAAATTGGTTGACAGTTGATTTGCATCACGCATAAACTCTTATCTTATTATTAAAGATCAAAAGCATATGTAACACTAATCTTGTTTCTGCTTTGTTCATTCGCAGTTGGAGATCTAAACCACCTGATCTCTGCCACGATGAGCGGTGTCACATGCTGTCTTCGTTTCCCTGGTCAGCTTAACTCCGATCTCCGCAAGCTCGCGGTCAACCTCATCCCATTCCCTCGTCTCCATTTCTTCATGGTTGGTTTTGCACCTCTCACATCCCGTGGCTCGCAGCAATACCGAGCCTTATCAGTCCCCGAACTGACCCAACAAATGTGGGACGCCAAGAACATGATGTGTGCCGCTGACCCAAGACACGGACGTTACTTAACCGCATCAGCAATGTTCCGTGGCAAAATGAGCACTAAAGAAGTGGACGAACAGATGATCAATGTCCAGAACAAAAACTCTTCATACTTTGTTGAATGGATCCCCAACAATGTCAAGTCCAGTGTCTGTGACATTCCTCCAAAGGGTCTCTCAATGGCATCCACTTTTATTGGTAACTCGACTTCGATCCAGGAGATGTTTAGGCGGGTGAGCGAGCAGTTCACGGCCATGTTCAGGAGAAAAGCTTTCTTGCATTGGTACACAGGAGAAGGTATGGACGAGATGGAGTTTACTGAAGCAGAGAGCAACATGAACGACCTTGTGGCTGAGTATCAGCAGTACCAGGATGCTACAGCCGATGAGGAATATGAAGAGGAGGATGAAGATGAAGAGCTCGCTGCTTGAGATTCTTAGATCTTTAATTGAGTTTTTACCAAAAGAATATTTTTTCCTCGTATTTCGCTGGCTTTGATTGCTCTTTGTCTGTTATTTACGGTATTGTTTTGGGTGTAAATTGTAATGAAAACTTAATTGTGGGTGTGTATGTAAACAGAGATGAGGTTCAAATGCTAAAATGCCATAAATCGCTGAAGAAAGAGCCCAATCCCATCGTTCGTATAATCAATTCCTTTTTGATTTTTTTTAAATAGCAAAAAGGTGGTTGTTTACTACCTGAATATTTCGTTAATTACAACAATACCTGGGTATTTGGAAAACCCATCCAACTAAAATCGGATTCGACCCACATTTCTTTGTATTTATCCTAATTTACTTTACCATTTTATCAGTTCCTGGAAAAAAAACCTCTATACAGTAATTGAAATTCGAAAAAAGATTTGAGAGAGTTTATCGGCGTAAAATCCGGCGAGTGTTGATAGAAGTTAACCGATTGCGTTCGTTTTATTTCCACTCCACCATCTACAACTTCCGTTTTAATCGATTTCTCCATCTTCGGTTCGTTACGACTTCTCCATGACTCGTGTGAAACAAAATGGCGTCGAGTATGAGTCAACTGAAAGTCGGAAAACGTTGCCTGAAACGGAATCGCATTCTCAAGCCGCAGCGAGAGAATCTGAAGTAAATCCTGAAGCCGCCGATAAAGAGAAAGGAAATATTCCTCAAGCCGTTGTAAACCCAAAGACAAGCGAAGATGTTTGTAGTTCAGAAATAGAAATGGAGAAGAAAACCTCTCCGAATCCTATCGAGGAGACCGCAGCCCAAAAAATCCCCACAGAAGATGAAACCGAAACGATAAACCCCATGGAAGAAGAAGAGGAGGCTGAGGGTGATGAAGCAGACGATGGAAAGGAGGAGGGTGAAGAAGAAGAGGAGGGAAAGGAGGGTGAAGAAGAAGAGGAGGGAAAGGAGGAGGGTGATGAAGAAGAGGAGGGAAAGGAGGAGGGTGATGAACAAGATTCGGGAAATGAAGAGGCTGATGAACAAGAGGAGGGAAATGATGAGGCTGAAGAAGAAGAGCAGGAGGCCGAAAAACAAGAGCAGGAGGCTGATGAAAAAGAGGATGAGGCTGAAGAACAAGAGCAGAAGGGTAAGAACAAGAGCAGGAGACTGGATGTTATCGAAGTAGAAGTGTCGGATGTTGCAGTTTATCTTGTTTTCTGGATGTTATGTTTTTCTTTTAAGTTGCAGGTTATGTTGTTTGCGGATGTTTAGTTTATGTTGTGGATTTTATGTTTGATATTCGAATTTGGACATTTGTTTGGATTTGGGACATATTAGGACAATAATGGTCAACTCTTTGGGATTTGGGACAATAAAGAACAACAAGGTTAAACGGTGTATGACAATAAAGAACAACAAGGTTAAACGGTGTAGGACAATAAAAGACAACAAGGTTCAACAAAGTAGTTCAATACAGGACAACAAAGTTAAACGATGTAGGACAATAAAGGACAACAAGATTCAACAAATTAGTACAATAAAGGACAACAAGGTTCAACAAAGTAGTTCAGTAAAGGATAACAAAGTAGTTCAATAAAGGAAAACATAGTTAAACGATGTAGGACAATAAAGGACAAAGGTTCAACAAACAAAGACAACGATGTAGGACAAGGTTCAACAAACAATCTTGAGCTTCAAACTTCCTTCGAGCAACTCTTCTTGGTCACAGCAGCCTCAAGAGCTTCAATTCTCGAGATAATGACATCAAACAAAGACTTCATCTCCTCTTGAGTTTATTTTACCATTTCAATCTCTTCAACTATAGCAACCATAAAAACAACCAAAGTACCTACATCCCCTATCTAACGCTGAATGGTCGGTTAAACAGCCAATTGGAGCAATTCCGTGGTGGCAAACCTTGGGAATTCCCATCTGTCTGGGACATGGAAGAATGGTGCGGACTCCATTAACTTCGGGCCCCCACCTGGTGGTCATGCCGTAATCCTTCGGCGGAAAAGCAGTCTTTTTTAGGAAGATTCCTTCTTCGACATTATCTTAATCTTGCGAAATTGCTCTGCGGCTGAAACCCTAAAAAAAGGAGGAAGTGCTCAGTAGAATATGAGGAAGAACAATTTAAAGAAAAGAGATTTTAAAAACTATTTAATTATTCTGCCGCCATAGTAAACACATGTGCTTCACGTGCAAATATAATATGATAAGGGTTATCATATAGTTGTACGTACTTGTATTGTTGTCCAATATTTGTAAGAGTTGTACTTTAAGCTTTTTCAAATATTTCCAGTTGATCCATGACCATATACACATATTGTAGTTGTTCATATTTGTTTGAAGTTTCATACCACAATTAAAAAGTCTTGATTAATCCGTTTTGATTAAATCCAAACATTTGCATTTATCCATCATCATGTGATGAGTATTAGTGAAGACTCTCTTGTTTTATAAGGAGTGTTTAGTGTCAAACCAATATTATGACTCTAAACTTATAATTTGTTATCCCATTTTCTGAAGCTTCCTTAAAACCTCATTTTATATGTATTTCATAGTTGTCTAAGGTTTGTACTAAACCCCAATTTCATACATATGAAAAGTCAATTGTACATCACAAATCCAACATAGTTGTACTAGTTGTACTCGTTGTCCAGTTGTCCCAATTTCAAACAAATGATTCGTCACTTGTACATCATAAATACAACATAGTTGTACTAGTTGTCCCAATTTCAAACATATGATTCGTCAATTGTACATCACAAATACAACATAGTTGTACTAGTTGTCCAGTTATCCCAATTTCAAACATATGATTCGTCAATTGTACATCACAAATACAACATAGTTGTACTAGTTGTCCAGTTGTCCCAATTTCAAACATATGATTCGTCAATTGTACCTCACAAATACAACATAGTTGTACTAGTTGTCCAGTTGTCCCAATTTCAAACATATGATTCGTCAATTGTACCTCACAAATACAACATAATTGTACTAGTTGTCCAGTTGTCCCAATTTCAAACATATGAAACGTCAATTGTACATCACAAATTCAACATAGTTGTAATAGTTGTCCAGTTGTCCCGATATCTAAACATATGAAACAAATGAAAATGACAACATACGTACATAGCTGTCTAGATGTCCTAAAACATGATTAGATAAAAAAAACACAGTTGTCCAGTTCTTCGTGGGTTACACCTGTTGGTCATTTGTTTTTGGACTAAACTCCTGGGTTACACCTGTTGGTCGTTTGTTCCGTGAATAATATCCTCCATACTCAAAATTTATGTTGGTGTGGCCAATGCTCATTATATCCTGGTATACGTAGCAAATAAAAAATCATATTACCAATTACGTTTCACAGTTATACCTTTTATACTAGTTGTTCTGAATTTCTCACTATAACATTTGTACCAGTTGTCCCACATTATCAGTCTTAACAGAGACTTGTACTAGTTGTCCCATAATTATCAGTTCTACCATTTGTACTACTTGTCCCGTATCTTTTACTTATACCTTTTGTACCAGCTATCTAAATTCCCAAACTTTCTTGGCTAAAATCTTTGGTTTCACATCCTCGTTTCACATCTACCAAACAGATTCAACACTAAAAATCGACAAATTAACATCGATTCGAAGAGAACTTAACCAATAAACAACAAACTTAGGCAATGTACATAGTTAAACGACCACCAAACAAACAAAAAAAACTCCTAATTTATAAATCCCCAAAATACACACCACCATACCTTTTCGAAGTCTTCTCACACAAGTGGCAGGATAAGAAAGAGTAGTTAAACAACAAAAAATAGCCGGCGCCAGCAAACGACGGTGGTTCGAATCAAGCTCCCTGCGGCGAATGTGTACGAAAACCTAGCTCGGGGAAGAAGAAGCTTATTGGCAACTTTTAAAAAAAAAAAAAATAATAAACGATTTTAAATAAACGATTTTATTTAATTTTATAATAAGTTCATTAAGGCTAAAAACGTCAATACACAATAATTTATGGCATTAGATTATGTTATGGTAGGCGAGATTTTTTTTTTCTCCCTTATGGCATCTGAGCCCCGCGCTCCGTTTGGTCCTAATGTTTCTCGTCTCGGTATATATATCAGGTTTGGTTTGGTTTGGTTTAAGTAAATTTCCTGACCGTCTCTAGTCTTAACCAAAACAAGCAAAATTTTTAACCAAAACAATTTTGTTTTCGTCTGCAAGTTATTTTCGGGTTGTTTGGATGAATAACAGAAGAATAGCGGAATAACCGAATCATATCATGACATGATAGAAGTAAGAAAAATTGTGAACTGAACTTATTTAAAATGTGAGATGTTCTTAAAATACGAAAAACGATTACACTTTTCTTTATATTAGCCATAGTTTCAAAAATTGCATAACAAAATTCTAAGCTTTAAGTACAAAATGTTATGAATGGTATCTAACCGTGAAAACAAGAAAATTATACATACCGTTTTTCATTTTAAATTAGAAAGAAAGAGTTGTAAAAGAAAAGGGAAAAAAAAACTCGAAGCAACAAAAAGATAGAGGTTTACCAAAGGAGTATTGTAGTCGGCTTCCAAAAAATAAATCGGTAAACATATAAGAGACTTAAAACTACAAGGACTACACGAGGAAATAAAAGAAAAAGAAGAAATAGGGGTCTTTTCGTAAATAGGAGGAGACAGTTATAAGGGTTTGGCGGAGTGATGCGGCTCTTTCTCTTCTTCCCCAGCCTCCTTCCCTCCCTCTATCTCACTCGCAGAAGCTGTTTTTCAAGGTGAGAAGCAGAGCTACTTCGATTATTCAACTTTTTCATCTCTCTTAGCCTTTGAATTTGGTGTATTTATGGTGGTTTCTGCTGGAAAAGCTATAACCTTTCGAGGATTTAGGGGGTTGAATTCTCTTATGGGTTTGTTTTAGCAATTTGGTTTTTTCGTGGTCTAAATTCGAATTCTACTTTTCCCGATTTTGTTTGTAGTGGGTGTAATTGACTCTTTTTTGGTGCCTTGATTGCATGTTCATGTGGAAAGTTGATAGATTCATCCTTAGTTTTCTTTTCCATTAGGAAAGTTCTCCTCTTTTCTCCTGTTTACTGCTTTGGGTCAAATTATAAAAGAGAAAGATTTGTCCTTGTTTTGGGTCTGGATTCTGACAGCTCTAGTGTTGCATTTTGGTAGCGTTTTACTTCTGACTTAGTGAAATAAAGACACTCTTGGCCAACTTGAAGCAGCAGCAACAGATACATAAAGTATAGAGAGGATGGGAGCAGCAGAGGTTCAAACTGACCCATCGAGCCTATATGAGGCGGACTATGTGGGCAACGTTGATTTGTCGGACACGGAAATGGTGCATACCGTGAGAAATGCACTTGCATCTGTCCAAACTGTGAGTTGTTGTTGTACAAGTGTTGCTTCTTTATATACATATATATGTTGATGCTATCTGTCTTTATTTTTTCTGATAGTAGTTTATTCCCTTGCTTATGCCAGGGGGAATCAGACCTCTACAATGAGCTTGTTGGAGTTATGCACATCAAAGAATTTTCTAATCCTGCAGTGGCACAGCTTGAGGTGTGTTCTATACTCCTATTCTTTGTACGACAATCAATTCTTGTTTCAGTTTTATCTCTGTTTGCTCAAGTGTTTTCATTTTTGTTTGGCAGATAATCTTGAAGGCTTTATCAGGGTCTGTCGCTTGCATAGATATCACTCACCATCGAAAGCTGCTTTCTTCGGTAACTTTCTATTGCATGAGCTCTACTCTAATCAGTAATCAAACTAGTTTAAGATGGATCTCCCACTTTTTACCTTGGATTTCATCCCAATTCTTTTGTTCAGATTTTTGGAATGTCATTGTGGGACCTCCAACCTTATGTCATGGATGCATTGGTGGACCTAGTCATATCACTGGTACACAACTCTACAATTACTCTCATGCCGACTATTATTTTATCTGGATGAGGAGCTAAGACCATTTGTTTTTTTTATCACAGGCTGCCACTAGTGGAAAGTATCTAGACTCTTGTCTGAATATGCTCATAAGCAACTTCATTCCACCGCGTTGGGCAACAAATAAACTTTCCAACTCCCGTGTAATCGACAAAATGACCGACAAAATGACGGAAGTTTTTTCTCGGGTTCATGAAGCCCTTCTGAAAATCTCTCTTTTGGTTCCTCTTGCTCCCTCGAGATTATTGCCCATGCTCGCCCAGAGAATGCCTAAATCAAACAAAAATGACCAGGTGAGTCTTTCTTTTTGGTAAATTTTCGAGAAGTTAGTGGCAAGCTTATGCTGGCGATAAACACAGTAAGAAACTATCTTACCGTCTTGCAGGTGGTAAGGATATATGTAAAGAACTTATTAGAGTTGGAGAATAGTCCAATCGGGCAAGTTGGCGGCCGCATGATTCTTATGATGGTTATGGAGAGGCTGCGAGATTTGGATGTAAGTACAGAATATGTTTATACAAATGATGCCATTAAGTAACGTGGTAAGTGAATGATATGCTGGTTTATCCTTGTAGTTGGAGATTGGATGGGATGATATTCTACAAGATGACTCTAGTAGAGGCATGTTTGATATGGAACTTGAAGATGCAGTTGAAGGCACTATGAATGAAGGAGACGAGGTAGGCCTAGTGTTTGTTTTGACTAGTTATGTTCTCTTTTCGCATAGTTGCTACTTGCTAGATTATAAGTTAGTGGAAAACTCTCTTTTCGCCGGACTGAGAGTTTGGACTTTGATATATCTATTGCAGCTTCCAGTGGGATCTGTTAATCAAGATACATCAGGTGGAGATATAATGTCCGAGTGTTTGGACAAATTGATGGTCATATCATTTGAACATCTTGAATCCTGTCAAAATGCTGGTCGTTTGGATCAGGTATGGTACCAAATAGCTTCACTGACATAGTTATGCTTTCCTTCATGTACTCCTGAATCTTCTTTGCTGATTTGTGTTTGATAATTTGGCAAGGTGTTTGAAAACCTCTTCGCGTCATTTGAGAACTTCATTCTGAATACATACAAATCAAAAGTTTCCCAGGTATGCCACATAGCTATATCACTTTTAGATCATTCTAGACTTTTAGCGACTCTGGTTCACGGTCCACATGAGATGTCTCATGGTTATACTCACTTTTGCTTTCTTCTGCAGTTTCTGATGTTCTATGCATGTTCACTGGATCCTGAGAATTGTGGTGCGAAATTTTCGAGTAAGCTGGTGGACATTTTTCTCTCCAGCAACAAGCCTCGACCTACTAGGCAAGTTTCACTTTGTCCTTTAATGGTCAAATTTTCTCATTCTCTGCATGGTATCTCTGTTGTTGTTCTAATGACAACTTGGTTGTGATTTTGTTTCTCCACCTTTTTATAACAGGATGAGTGCGGTGGCTTATCTAGCTAGCTACTTGGCTCGTGCAAAGTTTTTGCCTGTTTACTTTGTGGCTAGCATGTTGAAAAGGTTAAAAGCGACCGCTAAAAAATGTTACCTCAAGCATAACTGTTTCGTCTGATTGAAGCTTCAGTCTGATGCAACATTGATTTTGTTGTGTCTAAAATATTTTAGGTTGGTAGATGAGTGTGCGGATTACTGCAGAACTTGCAATGATGATATTAGGCCTGAAGCACATCAGATTTTCTACTCCGGATGCCAGGTAGATATATTGCTTTCAATCCGCAGCTTCTCCTGTCACGAAATTTTACAATCATAACGTCGCTATTTCATCCTCCAAAAATCTTATAACAATTGGTTAAACCCTTGGTTCTGTTTTGTGAATTCAGTCGATCATGTACGTGCTCTGCTTCCGGATGAGATCCATCCTGGATGTTCCTCACTTTCGGACCCAGCTTATACCGTTGGAGTCAATTTTGATGCACAAACTAAACCCATTGATGGTGAGTTTTATACTCTGTTCTCATCTGGTTTTTCTCATAAGTTCAATTGTTTGTTCGAGCTGTTCCAAAGTATCAAATGCATAATAAGAACCATTTCTTTTTGGAGAATAGGTATGCCTTCCATCCGTAGTTGCAGAGTTCCTTAGACAAGCTAAAGCAGGTGGCCTGTTCATCGTGTCAGACTCCTTCATCTTCGATGACCTACTTGAGTCTGAGCTTTCCCGTGCTTTTGGCGGGTGTGAGCGGCTTGATACATTCTTCCCCTTTGACCCTTGCTTGCTAAAAGACGCTAACAGGTTTATCGCTAAACCCTTTCAGTATCTTCATTTTTTGTGTGTTTCGTTCTCAAATAAAGCATGAATCATTGAATTGTAAATCAAGGTTAATGGTTTTGATTTTGATTTTAAAAGACTATCCTCAAAATGGTGGTTGTGTGTTATTTTTGACTCTGTTTCTGCGGTTTCTTGGTTGATCTTGAAGCTTTATATCCCCGAATTTCAACTATTGGTCAATGGTGAAAGCGACCTATGACGAAGATGATGATGAGGATGATGAGGATGATGCTGAGATAATTGTGAACGGGGATGAGGAGAGTGATGAAGAGGACGAGGCTGATCTTGATTACGCCATGAACAAGATGTCCATAACGCCTAAGCACTCTTTCAAGAACAAGATGGAAAGAGACAGACTTATGAAGATGCCTTCCAGAATCAGACCTTCCACTAGTCCTGAATCCTTGTGAGTTTTGTTTTTGGTGGGGGGGGGGGGGGCTCAATACGCATTTTTGTAGCAATATGTAACAGTGATTCGATTCGACTCAACTCAACTCGGAACTTATTAATACATGAAATGAAACAATGTTTGTTTGTCTTAAAATCTCTTAAATTGTGATTCACCTGAAGAAAAAGATTACACTAAACGCAACCGATGGGTTTTTGATTAGTTGAAGGAAACAACAACACAAGAGATATCATCTTTACTTCCTCTAGCCAACGCTTCATCGATTAGTGACCTCGCAGCTTCCTCTGCATTCCCAATCTCTTTGATTTGATGCCAAGCCTCTTCGTTTGACATCACCTGATAATAAAACTCATCAAGATTTTAGTCCAATCTTTCTTAAATTTTTAGACCATTCATGAACAGAACAAACCTTCCAGAGTCCATCGCTTGCCAAGATCAAGAACTTTGTGTCACTAAGGATCTCGACAATCTCTATGTCCGGTCTCGCACTAATATGCTCTTTAAGCCTTCCGTCTCCAAACGCACGTGTCATCGCTAATTGTCCATCGACCCTTGCATCATTATCTAATCATAAAAACGTAAACTTATATTCTTGGTATTTCAGTTAATCATCACCAAAGATACACACTAATTGGAGTGAAAATGGACCTGGGTTTTTGGAGACAAAACCGCCTTTGCTCTCAACAAGGTCTCTCTCCTTCTCAGGCTCATGATCAACTGTAATCTGTTTGGCTACATCACTTTTACGACACAAGACTGCTCTTGAATCTCCAACGTTTGCAACCACAAGTTTCTTCCCGTCAATGACTATAGCCGTAACAGCCGTAGAACCACCTCGTGGACCTACTACGTTATGGAGAATGTAGTCGTCCGTAGTTTTATAAGCTCTCTTCGTTGCTTCCTGAGGGTTTTTCCAAAAATCCGGCTACAAGAAAAAAGCAACAAAGCGTCTTAAAAAAAAAAATTTGTGAGGAATAAAGTGAGTGATTGATTGATTTTTGTTTATGAAACCTGACTCAAGATGTTATCAAAGAGGTGGTTCTTCAAGTAATCCGCAACATCACGGCCTGAGTGTCCGTCGAATATAGCGTATAACCCAAGATTGTGGCCTTTAACCGTTTTTGTATCAGCCACAATGTAGTCTTCCATGCCATGACCCATTTGGCCTTTCACTAGATGGTATCCATGACCAAACCCACGTCTACAATATTTTTTACCTTCCTCCTCCTCCTCCTCCTCCTCATCATCATCATCATCATCATCATCATTATTATCATGAGGCGTTTCTTCTTCTAAACGTAAGTGATCTTCTTCCTCCTGGTTCTATACAAGTAACAAACTTTCATCAAGTCAAAAGATGATGCATAGATGATAGATCACAAAAGAAGAAGAGATGTATTGCCTGGAGTTTCACAGCATTATTGAGATCTCCACTAGCTGATCTTCGCTTCTGAGTAAAGAAGAGAGTTACCATAAGTTATAACGTAATCGAACTTCACCAACACTTTTTTTATTTGTCGTTCTAAAATCACCATTCACGTATATATTATATATACCTTGACTGCATGCATAAGTATTTCCTCGGGACCATAAGTTGAGTTCTGCAGTAGGTATCAAGAACAGAACCAAAATAAGCTATGTTTGCTTGAATGACAAGAAAAAGGCACGAATAGGTTCTTATAAACTAAAGTCGAAAGAAGTAGTAAAGCAAAATAAAAGCCGGAAGAAAGAAATAACCTTGGTGGTATCCTTCATTGTTGGATATATATGATGAGTTTCACTCTGTTGTGTCTATCAGACAAAGAGAGAAGAAAGTTCATGAGATGTTGATGTTTTTTAAATAGTTAATATTTGCAAGCTTATTGGAGCGGTGATATGATGCTAAGATCGACACGTCAGCTCCACAAGTCATGCCTTCATTATGCCAACATGTCTGCAGCTGCAACCTGTGTTTTTGTACAGTGTTCTGTCGAGGAGACTTTGGAGCAGGCAATTTATTTTGTCTAAACCGACCGGAACGTTCGCCAAATCGAAACCAAACCGAACAAAACCTAACCGAACACAAGATAATCAGGCCACAACTCATACAGACACAGAAATCAGCTAATGTTAGTGTTAGCTTAGGGTGATCTCATCCATCCGACCAAGAAAGGAATTAGTGAGTACTGAGTACTTCACATATTATTCACTGTTTTAAGATTAGGGATTGTTATGGACTTAAACAATCAACTTAAAACCGAGAGATGTTCAAGTATTTTCAAACTCGTTGGTTTTATGCATAATTTTGGTCTACAATAAATTCATCTGACCTTCCGGATCTTCTTAAGCCGTAGTTTGTCACTGATTATTTCGGTGAAAGATTTTGACCAATAACGAGGTGGATCATTTACAGTGGCTCTGGAACTGGAAAAGCCTTTTTGCAGAGCAGATTCCAGTTCTTCTTGCGAGTTCAAGCATATCTTTTGATTATAAGATGTTATTTCTCTGGAATGTAATCCAATTGTGTATTCTAAGATTGAAAAATACAGTAATCAAACATCAGATTTTTTCGGTTGATGACAATACATTATCAAAAACTATATCTACTGAAAACAAAAAAAAGACTCGTAGAAAGTAAACATCAAATAAGCCTGAGAGATCTGTACAGCAAAGAAGAGAAATAAACTAGTGTGAAAGAGACTGGACGCATCAATCTGCTGGTCTTTTTGATTCTCCGCTAAGCTCTCTCCGGACAAGCTTCAAGATCTCAATAATCTGCAAAGTCATTGGTATGTAGTCTGATCATAAAACCAATCTCAAATGGAAAAAGAAAGAATATGTGTAGAGAGAGTGAGCTTACGCCAGGGTAATGCTTTAGGATTGGAGAGTAATGATCGAGAGCTATATATATTTTCTCAAGAAGATCTAAGAGTGATTCAACCTCATCGCCAAGAAGATCAACCTGCCATTCAACAACCATATATAAACATCATTCTTTAATCCAACAGCAGTTTCTTCTTCTATTTAAAGGATATGAAGGCTTCGAGCTACAGACTGTAGAGGTTAATTATTGATATGGACACAGTTCTCAGACACACTACTGAATATTAACGTATCAGGGTTAGAGAGAATGAAAGAAGCTGTGGATGCATAGAGCAATCAAGACTCACCTCCGCCTCGGCTTTTTGGAGGTCAGATGACTTCTTCTCGAATCGTTGCTTGTACATCGATGCTTTCCCCTTCAGTTCACTGATTTGATGTGACAGATCACACAATTGATTGTGCATGTTTTTCAACCTAAGAGCCAAAGAAAGTTCTCATAAAGTACTATATTTATGCTATTGAATCAAGGGACAAAGTACTTGCATATCCATGTGTCAAGAAACGAAAGCAATGAGAGAAAACATTACCTGTAATTCGTTTTTTGCGTCTTTTCTGCTACCAAGCCCTCGAGAATGTTGAAACCTTGCATCAGTTGAGGAGGAACTAAGTCTAGAGACAGAAGGCGCTTCTTGAGTTTCTCTCCCTCTGCTTTTGTCGCCGATAGCTTTTCTTCGGTTTTCCTTTTCTCTTCTTTAGTTTTCTCCAAATTCTCTCTTGCTAATTCAAGCTCTTGTGTCAAATCGGATATCTTTGTCTCATAGCCTTCTATTTTCTGTATCTCGCGTGCCGACACAAGTCCCAGTGCTTCGTTTTTATCCTGAATTTCAGTTTGTTGCTGTTCTATCCGAGATTTCAGATCATTAATCTGGTGAGACACTACTTCAAGTTTCTTCCTCTCTATGGCCAAGTCATTCTCAGCTGTTTCGATTGAATCCTCCTTCTCCTTGACGAGACCCCCCAGCCGATGAATCTCCTCTTTCAGTCTTTCCTTGTCAACTATCTCTGATCTCAGAGCTTCTTCATTTTCTGTTGCATGCATGTTCAATTCTTCAATTTTCATATCAGCTTCTTTCAAGGCTTCTTTGTATATAACCGCATTACACTCCTCCACAATGAAAGACTCAACACAAGAGTCTACAAACTCATCCTTGCTTTCACGGGTTTGTTTACTCGCAAGATCTTCCAAAACCAACTCATATGCTTCTCTCAACATACTATGCTCTAAATCTGTCTCCTGTTTTGCACATTTAACATGGCCCACAAACTCCGTCACAAAACACCTATAAATATCTACAGAGATAGAAGCTTCAGTATGAGAATCATCAACATCTGATTCGAGCTTTCGAATCAACTTTTGGTGATCTGCCTCAACCAGAGAAAGCTGTGACATCTTTTCAGCAGCGTCTGAAAGTGAAACTTTCAGTTG
This sequence comes from Eutrema salsugineum, assembly GCF_000478725.1. Classification (NCBI taxonomy): domain Eukaryota; kingdom Viridiplantae; phylum Streptophyta; class Magnoliopsida; order Brassicales; family Brassicaceae; genus Eutrema; species Eutrema salsugineum. The sequence continues at coordinate 7,894,596 of NW_006256908.1, read as the reverse complement.
GCGATTTTCCAGAAGAAGAGAATCCAGCCGGCTCTTAAAATCAGCATTGTTCTTTCCTTCAGACACCAACTTTTCATCTTCCAATAAGATCTTATCCAATTTCGAGATGACAAATGGGATCTTCTTTCTAAGCGCCTCTAGCTCCGTATCCTTCCCCACAAAAGAAAAAGAACCTCTTTCCTTTAAATTCAAGTACTTCCGCTTAAAGGTAAAACATTGCTCTGTCATCTCCTGTATCTCATAATCATGGTTTCTTTTCATTTTATTCATCTTGGCCTTGAAGTGGTTGAACAAATCATCATGTGATAAGTGTTTTAAACGCTCAAAATTCTCGGGTGTTAAGTCAACAGAACTGTCTTCATGCTTACCATTTGTATCCAAAACCGAAGAAGCTGAACTAAGGCTTCCCGACATCTTGCGGTGCAATTGCTCCACTCTTTTCCGGTCCCCTTTCTCCCCCGCCTCGATGTCCCCATTTTCATGATCAGAGAGCGATTTACGAATCGCTTCTAATTCCTGGCGGAGACCAGTAATCTCTTTGACATTCCCGAGTAACAAACTCTTCTTACCACCAAACTCAGCTTCTTGCTCCAATAACCTCTGTTGATACTCATCCTTGAGACTCCGAACAAAACTAGTCACCACACCAGACTCAATTTCTTTCTGAAAATCATGCTCCTGTTGCCACGAGGAGGGGAGCTCCATTTCATTCTTCCGTTTCATCACAGTCTCTAGAATACTCTTTAAGGAATCAAGCATTTTATCTACGGTTTTAGACTCGATCTCATCAACGGTGGAGTCTGCTCTATTGATATGGATATACTTTCTCAAATTGGTGAGTTCTTGAACGAGCATCACCAACTGTTTTCTCGCTTCAGTTTTCAGACTGCCTAAAGATCCTTGAGTAAATCCATCTGGAGTGTCCAAAGACGCCTTATCATGCATCAAACGGGACTCGGAGGCTTCAGTCTCTTCAGAGCCAACATGGTACAGAAACAGTGTCTCCCTGATTCTTGACAATTCAAGGTCTTTCTGAGCTATCTTCTCAGCAGCCTCGGACTCGATTGCATTTACCATTCCCCTTATAATCGAGTCGCTCACAACTCGTGAGATAGTCAAACGATCATTTATATCCTCCCAGTAAGAATCTAAATCCTCAAGAAAATCAACATTCGGATTCTCATTCTCTTTAAGAACACCATTAATCCGGACTATGTCATCATGAGACTCTAAACTACCATTCTCAGCCATCACAACCTCCTCTTCCTCCATAAGGATATTAAATTAATTCCACCACTCTTCTTTTTCCCCAGTATATATAGCCCTAAGGGAAAGAACAGTTTCCTTTAGTATGATTCTTAAAAAACCAAGCTTGACAATAAACGAAATCGAAATTGAATTAACAAGTTCTTTACTTTAACTGAAATTTCCTAGTTTCTTAATCGAGACCAATTCCATTTCGACCGAATTGAGATTTACAAAAGGAAAAACTTTGAAACCCAAAATCCAGTGAACATGACCAAATAAGGGACAAGCAGCTTACCTAGCGGAATTTCTCCGAAGAGAGTGTGAAGAAAACTCCTCCGGGAGAGCTACTACAGCTTCAATTTCAACGGTGAGTCTTCTTCCACAGTTTTAGGGTTTCGGAAGAAAACGGAAACAGAAGAGGGAGAAAGTGAAAGAGGCTACACACCTGAGCGGAGCGGGAGAGTCGAGAAGAAAGCTTTTGGCAGCAGCTCCCTTATTGAAGTTTACGAAAATGCCCCTCTAAAATTTGTCTTTATGTCTTGCCTTGCCTTGATAATATACAGTGTACATTGTGTGTATTTGGCTCTTTCAACATTTGACAAGTCTTATTTTATTTTATTTTTTTTCCATGCAAAATGTCGTATAAATAAATAAGTAATTAGGTAGCTTGTTCTAATGGGTCAGTCAACTTAATCCAACAAATTCAGTTCATTATGGATTTGTATGTTTTGTGAGTTGGGATCATTCCATTTTATTAGTTTCGTTTAGTTTATATTGTCGATTTTTACTTCAGATACTTAATTAGTTTATTGGGTTAAATAATTCAAATGGTTGACTCATGTAATTAAATACAATTCTATTGTGAAATTTTTAAAAAATGAATATATATATATATATATATATATTTTTTTAACTCAAATATAGATTTAAATTTGACCCACAAAAAAAGAGTATAAATACTCATTTACATGTGTTATTAAGAATTAAACATAAATAAATAATTCCAGTTAACTCATTAGTCGATTTCATAATCATTAAGGTGCTACCTAATTCGAAATGATTGTAGGCCAATCCACCTCATCAACTAATAAAAAATGTCAAAGTTAAGCCAATCCAGCGGTTGATAACTTCTCCTTTGGAATTTCGACTTTTTGGCCGATTGATTTTCGTAGCTTGACTCCTTTTTTACTTGTATAGAGAGTTTGTTCTAAGGATAAAGAAAATGAAGGTGCTTTTTTTGGATGTGGATTCTACTGTGCTCAAGACACCCTTCTAGATGATAAAGGAAGACATTTCTTCAAAGATTGTTTCATCCAGACGGTCCATAGATTTTCAATTTGGAAAATGGAAGCTCACTTTATCACGATAAAAATAGAACACATACGTGAGCATTTCAAATGATGACCATGAGAATATATATGAATCCTTTAGCAAAGGAGAATACACCATATACATGCACTTCCGGAGAATGTATGATTGATTCAATAGCAAAGGAGAATATATACACCATATACATGCACTTCCGGAAACGGATGTAACGTTTCTAACACATAGACTTTGGACCTTCATAAGACCATAATTTTGACTATATTCACTTAGCTTTGTAAGTATGTTAAGCATAGGTTCGATCGAGCGTGGAAAGGTATAAAATACTAATTATACTATCATTTTCACCTTCGGCCGCACCGAGCAAGCACGCACGCTTCTAGCAAAATCAAATTAATGCTATCACTGTCACATCACCATCCGTTGCAAGCACATTTTGCAGCTATACCAAATGCTCTCCGCAAATCAAACACGGCCTATAGCATAAGCCACTAAAGTGGTTGTTTAGGTCCTTTTACATACAATAGATAAGATGCTTTTGTTCCTTATTCCCATGCATGTGCAAATAATTGTTAAAAAAAAAATTGATCCCTTACAAATAGCTCCAGAATAGATATATACCCATTAAAAATATTCCAACCGCCTAAGTATAGAACTGTATATCTCAATTAATTACCGTGCATGTATATTGCCAATGGCAAAGAATCAAATACAATATTGCTACTGTTAGGATACATTACCATATCTATGAAAATTTGTAAATCCGGTTAGACCGGTTGAACCCGGTTGATCCATGACTAAAAAGCTCAACCGAAGTCAAACCAATTTAAAGTCAGTCCAACCATAATACCACACTTGGTTTAGTTTATCTTAAATAAATTCGAACAAAACCTAAACCGAACCGAACCTTCGATTTCGATACCGGACGCTTCAATGATGAGTCACAGCGAAAGATGTATATGGGGGAAACGGGCAGTCGGCAAAAGTGGGGCCAGGTGAAACTTGTGGACTGGAACAAATTGAGAATATATTCGGGCAGCTATTCAGATCTGCCCGTGCTTACCTACTATGGAGGTCTTGTCCTCTGCTCGCCACTTGTCCTAATAGTATTGCCTCCATTTTACTATTACACTTCCTGTCGTTTTCTCTCTCACAATCATGGTTTTGAGTTGACTTCTCAGTGTGAGTGACAAAAACGTCATGATGTTTATGAATGGCAGAGGAGGACGCTCTGAAGTGTAGGGGACTATGAGCTGAAAAACGACACGCGGTGTCCCCTTGTGTCTAGCCATTTAGGCCTCTGTTCGTCATTTCGTCTCTTCCTTAGAACCAAACAAAAAAAGAAGAGACCTTTTTATCGATTTTGTGAGGGTAAGATCCAGAGATTGAATCAGCTTAAATCATTTATAAAATCCAGGTAATTCTTTTGTTTTTTTTCCCACCACGATTTTGAAATTCTAGCTTTTGTGGTTCCCCTGTGCCTCTTGTAGTGCATCTCGTTTCCCCGGGAAATGCTTTTGCTGTGTAAGTCGGGATGTGGAAATTAGAAGTTCAGATGGTTTATTTGTGTTCTGGGTTTTGGTTTAGATCGTAGGATTGTAATTCTGGGGTTTTGGTAATTGAATTCCGATTCTCAAAGCTCTTAGCTTTTTAAGAGAACCGTGTACTGACTTTTGTGCTTTGTTGTTGTTACAGTTTGTTCCTGGGAGCTTTCAGACTTCTAACTAGGATTAAGGACTGTCATGAAACATGACTTCTTCAGTGCATGAGCTCTCTGGTTTTGTTTCTTTCTTGACCCATTCCTAGTCTTATTTTCTCCCCTTTTTGTGTTCTTTAGTTTTGGTTCTCTTCCTGACTTATTTACGCTTATTCTTGGTGGTTTGCTGATTGGCCAGATAACAATGAAAGTCATAAGAAGCAAGAACGTTCAGATTCCCAAACCCGACCATCGGTTCCTTCAGGACGAAGTTCTGAATCTATAGATACAAACTCTGTCTACTCAGAGCCGATGGTAATTTCTCTCTACCGAAACTATATTTCAAGTAGTTGTGCAAGACTAAATTTGGAGACTGATATTGCTTTCTGTTATGTGATGTTTGGTTTAGTTTCGTGTGATCTTGCTTGTGGTTATCAGATGTTTGGTTTTGTTTCGTGTGATGTGATTCTCAAAACTTTACAATGCCAAAACTTTCTGGACTTTTGTTTGAGCTAATCTAAGTAAGAAGATTTTGACTTCTTTCGTCCTGTGATTGGTTTTCTCACCTTTCTCTAAATTATAGTCTTAATGTGACTGTAAACTTTGACTGCTTGGGAAAACAGGCTTGAGATGCAGTGTAATTGTACTGATTCCAAGAAATGCTAACCTTTTTCTAATTGAAAATTTAGATGCTAAAGGATTTGTTTCTGTGTGTGTTGGTATTGAAGGCGCATGGGCTCTACCCGTATCCAGATCCTTACTACAGAAGTGTATTTGCACAGCAAGCGTATCTTCCACATCCATATCCTGGGGTATGTATTATATAACGCAGCCTTGACGTCTCTGATTCTGAATATTGAAAAAGCTTTGGTTTTTATTATAAAAATATTTTCTTTTTTTTCAGGTCCATATGCAGTTAATGGGAATGCAGCAACACGGGGTTCCGTTGCAATGTGATGCAGTCGAAGAACCTGTTTTTGTTAATGCAAAGCAATATCATGGTATACTCAGGCGTAGGCAATCACGGGCAAAACTTGAGGCACGAAATAGAGCCATCAAGTCAAAGAAGGTGAAACCTTTGCAACCAAAACCTGTATATTTTTGTTGTGTAGATTCCTTCCTAATATGTGTCTTATTTCTTGTATTTCAGCCATATATGCATGAATCTCGGCATTTGCATGCGATAAGACGGCCAAGAGGATGTGGCGGCCGGTTTCTCAATGCCAAGAAGAAAAATGGAGACCACAAGGCGGAGGAGGAGGAGGATGAGGCAACCTCTGATGAAAACGCTTCAGAAGCAAGTTCCAGCCGCAGGCCTGAGAAATTAGCCATGGCTCCTAATGGTAGATCTTGAGTAAGGTTCTTGCACAACCACGAGTTTGGTTTCTATATCGGGTGGATGTTTGCCTCATTGCATCATCGTCTTTAGTGTTTTTGGAACAGTCTTATGTAGACATCACATGTGTATAGTTTATTGCTTGGGGCAGCTAGGGTGGCTTTGTTTTTAGTGATTAGAAATAAAACTGAGCAAAGAAATGAAAATCTTGATTGAAAGTATTCTTGTACCACAATGATCTTCTTTGCCAATGAATTGGTGTTTCTTGGAAACTAAACTAATGTTCTTAGCTTTGTTTGCTATGATTTTGAGAGTAAAATTTGAAGTTTGTATTAATTCGTAGAGTACACTGTTGTTTTTCTTTTTCTTCTCTCTATATGCATTGCTATTTGCTAATCCCATGGATCAAAGTTTGTGAATGGTGATTGGTGACCGTAAACCACTCTAATCCGAAAATAGATTAATCTGCAGTGATCGCTGTCGTTATTTGTAAAACTGAAATAACATGAAGTATTCAAAAATTAATTTCATATCCTACTAAAGTTATTATATCAAGCATGTTGCTATTCGTTTCTCTATTTTTTTGTATCCTAATATTTGGTAGTATATGAAATGCAATCTGGTTAAAAAAAAAAAAAAAAAAAAGAAATGCAATCTGGTTGGGGATTTGAGGCAAAACAAGTATCTTTACGGCATAATGGTGACAGGTGACGCCAATACATATATTTATACTGCAAGTTCCTATCGTTCTACAATTTCAAAATTTCCAAAACTATAAAATAATTTTATATACTGTTAGATTGTTTCTATCCAGTTTCGGTTCGAATTTATTTCATCCGTAATTTGAATAAGAAATTTCAATTTGTTCGTTTTCTTTAGGAAGGTATAATATTCTTAGTTTGACACTTTATTATGCACTAAGCATAATCATTCCATTTCCAGACAATTTATATTTCTGAAGTCATGTTTTGTTCTCTTGCACCTTTTCTAATTATTTATTTATATATTCTGATTTAATAAGGTTCCTTAAAAGCATTGCTTTGATTTTCAGACAGCTTCTGACTGAAGTTTGGGTTGTTGGCTTATTGCGCTTTACTTACTGTCTCTTTGGAGTTTAGACAGTTGATGTGAAAATTTCAAAGACTTTCCAAACACAAAGTACGTTTAAGCAAAATCAAAATAATCTAATGTAATATATAATGAATGACACGTCTTACCTTCTCTAGTCTCTATATATATGAAGGAAAAATTGGCTTATTGTTCTAGGCTATAGCATTGAATAACTATATGTGTCGTTCTCATAATTAAAACAGATATATTTATATATATATATATATATATATCCAGTGAAAACCAATTTGTTCATTAATTGTGTCAAAGTCATATCTTGGGATGTTTTCTTCTGAGCAAAAATTTCAAAATATGACATAAAAGTGTAATAATTTGTTGGGGGGTTTGGTGTCGTTGTCATGGGTCCCGGTGTGATTCTATCTTCCTAGATTCGTTCGAATCCGACTTCCATAAAATGAACAGAGAAATTGTGGTAGTTTTTCTGTTTGTTCAATGAAGTAATACATATAACAATCTTAAGTCTTAACTGTGTACGACATTACTTCGTTCAGTGTCTTTTTCTTATATGATTTTGAAATTCATTAAGGAATAATAAGGTTGATAATTAATTACATCATCTGCCCAAAAAACAGCAACACCTACAATAAGCAATCAACTTTTTTTGTGCTTTTTACTTTCTTTTATTTTTGTGTGTGCATTGAGATTTATTTTTAGTTTTTGAGAACCAATCTCCACGATAAAGATCGTCTAATAACTCACATACCAGGGTTTATATAAAACTAAAGCATACAATATATATTTTTGATTGGTCAAACGGAGATGTAAAAGTTCATAGTGAGAATCAAACCCATGAGGGAGCAAGTTTAAGCCATGTTCGTGTGCTTTTAATGTTAGGCTATCCCTACATCGGTTTTATAAAAAAAATGTGTTAAATAAAAAGATATTGTTAGAATGTTTCCAACTGTCGACTGCATCAAAAGTTATATGCATTGTGGGTTAGGTCATATATACCCATAGATTGAGTGGTGTCGCGTGTGTGTATATTGGATTTATAGGAAGGTATATATCGTACATATGTTTGGTGTGAGTGAAGATGTATAACTCAAATCATAGGGAATGATTGCAAGAAAGTTTATTGGAAAAGAGCAACTGTATAATTTCTTCTTCTTCGTGGGTTTATGCGGTGTGGGTTCTATAATATGAAAGGTCTACTATATTCCTTTAGCTATAGGCCACTTCCCTTCTTCATCAAGCCATCACCATTTCGCACTATTTGAATATCTTCTTAACGTTCTTTTAACATAAAGACGTTTTTAACAGCGCGCTTAAAAGTTAAAACTCTGAATAATTTTAGATATATATATATATATATATATGTCTTGTATACTCTATCTAAGAAAAAAAATTATATAAATATAGTGTAAATCACATTTTAGTGGTCGTCCCGTTATATTTTCACAATAATCAACTTCATTTTCTTGCCATAGATAATATATTGTGTTAATATATTTTATTTTGGTGCTACCTAGCTAGCAACTAGTAAAGTTAGTAAATATATCCTAATGTGAGTTGCAGACATTGTATACAGAAAGAGACATTAATAAAAGAGTAATTATAAACTGAAATCAACTCGCTATCTCTTCTTGATAGATCATATGCTGAGATCATACCAATAATCGGCGATAAATATCTATAATTTGGTCTGAGATATAAAGATTTACTGTATTTGAATATTAAATATCTTGACTAAGGGATCATTATTTGATTGAATATAATTAATATATTTTGAGTTTTGACTAACGGATCCGTTAATTGATTGAAACGATCGTCTTCTTCAGGATTTTTCAAATCAAATTCAATGTTGTCATATGACGTAATGGAAACAAAAATATTTGTGGTACGTCTTTTATAAGCTCGATTGTTAACCTCATGGCGAGTGATATCCACAAACTTTAATCCCACTCATAATTATTATATGCATATATGAATATTATATGATCAATACAGTATATGCATGAGCAGCCTATCAAACTTGGAGCCTTCCTTTCTATCCATGCCTGACTTTACACCTCTATCATGCCCATGCATGGGTCCCTCTCTCCACCTCTATCTCTCTATCTCTCTCTCCTAAACACAAGAGGAACAGGAGAGATGTGAGATTGAAGCAAAGCAAGAAGAACACAATTGTGACTTGTGACAAAAATAGGGCTTTTCTTTTTTTTTTTTTTTTTTAAAAATAGGGCTTTTCATTTGACTTTTTTTTGTTAACTTTCATTTCATTTCATATAGTGATATAAAAAGACACTTTGTGCTTTTCCTTTCCATTGAATATGTGATTTCAATATCATTGCTGCATCGATTTCCCATTTATGGAGTAAACTCATGTTTTGTTTTTGGTTAACTTTGTATTGTATATATGGAGTTTATAATAAAGTTTGATTAGCTATTATGGGTGCTTTATTGTTGTATTTACTTTTATAGACTATATAACAAGAATTTTAACCGAGTCTATAAGTTAAATACGTTCTAATTTGTAGCTAACGTGTGGCAGTTATTTGTTATAGTTATAGGAATTTTAGTCTGATACTATAAACCAGTTTTTTAGGAACTTGCAGTTACATGGTATATTTCGGTCCAACTCTGACCATCCGTTAAATACAGCGGTTGGTCAGAGTTGCAATGTCTAATTGTGTTAGAGTTGCAACGACGCCACAATCTCATTATAATCATAATAAGTAAGTTGCAATGTCTAATTGTGTTGGTGATACTATGCAGAATGATTAGATTTAACGATGGTACGATCTCCCTAACTTTCATATATTTCACTCGATGTTATCTGATAATTTCTACCCAACTGATCATAGTTTGAATCTAAATTAGACATTAGACTGCACTCATTGTTTTTCTCTCAACTTATTCAGAAATAGTATAAAAATATGTCAGAGCTTTCCGTTCGAACTTTGGCGCCATGAAATTAGGTTTTTCAATGGTAGTATATCCCGTTAGTATTGAATGTTTAAATACCATTGTTGGCAAAGATAAAGAACAAAATATGTTTTGTAACCAACACAAAAAAATGAAACTTATAAACATGAATCTTTACCCATAAGACCATAATCCACATATGAAATGAGATGCAAGCGTAGATATATTCATCAATATGTATAGATATATAGATATTGTAGGCAGCTCCAAAAAGAAGTATATCAATGGTGGAAAATGACACCAACAAAAGAAAAGAATACATTGCAAATTTTGGGTAATCAAGCAATGTATGTAGTGTGTGACATGGGAACAAGAGTAAGTGGACTTGGCCCAGTGGGGTACTCTTATGCTCCATGCCTCTTGCTAAAACTAAAAAGTTGACACCACAAATAAATATATCGATAAAGCCAATTATTATTTTGTAAAGATAGATATTGTCAAATTAAAAGGTTTGACATTCTTTTTTTTTTCCTATAGCAACCAAACTACTCACTCTATTTATACTTTTTCTTCCCTTATTATGAAAGCATCCAAAGCCTTTTAGAAAAGAGCAACGCATAATGTATGATGTGTTTATGGGTCTATAGCTGTATTCCCTTTCAGAGGATTCGAGCCGAGGAAACAGGGAACAGTCATATTGCAAAATGCCGACTCATTAATTATTATAGACCTAATATATTTAAGTTACCGAATGTGGTGTTTTACGAATGCTTTAGTGCTGATTAATCATGGGTTGAGAGCATATCCCTTCAATAACATTCTATAATCGAGTCCATTTTCATGGAAAAAAAAAACAACTAACTTGATTTCCAATAGAATAACCGATGTCAAAACAATATATATGTATTGGTTTAGAATCAGATTATGAAAACTCTTATAACTAAACTGATATATGCTCAAATAAGTAAAATATGTTGGTACGTCTGAAATTGAATTAAGAACAACTCTTTTTCGTTTTTTCTTTACTCAATCTTACTCAATACTTAAACTATTGTGATGCATTAGTAAAAAAAAGTTGCTTGTAGATAGAATTAGATTTTGTACGTCTTTTGATTTTCATGCATTTGGCTATTATAGTTTTTGTATAACGTATGTGAATCCATGTCATCTAGTTCCGATAATTGGGAAGTTGGTAACACATAAACTGAAAAAGATTGAACTGATAACGTATTTCCACATATTGTTACCTACCAATTAAGTAGAATTTTACGAAATCAAGATATATGTTAAACGGTTGTTAATTATTGTAGCAACAAAATTTACGATATTGTATCACTCTCAATGGTTAAGTGATTTTTTGTTTTTGTTTTTGTTTAGAATTCCAACATTCTGTTCCACCATTTTTCCATTAATTTCTTTAACTAGCCGTGGATATTAGACAATTAAAAACGAATACAAGGTTTAGCCCAAAAATTTTCCTTATACCGTAGGTAGTTCATATATACGAGTATACGACTAGGAATCTATGAATGTACATGTAGTAGGAGTTGATGCCTCCTCATGTGAAAAAAACTCAAAACTCAAAAGAAGTATGTTTTGAGTGGCGCGAGAAGAAACCTCGTAATGTATTGTGTAGTTAATTATGTGAAGTGGTGTTTTATGAAAAGAATAGAACTTGAAAAGAATATATTTTTGGGTGTATGCGATAGAGAAAAAGTATAAATAGTTGTATTTTTAATTTTTTTGTTATAAAACGTTAATTGGAACAGAAGAAAAAAAGGGGTATAGGGGGCTACGTGATCTGCCATGTAGAAAATCGAAGCGCATGCACAAAGTTGGACTCATGATGAGACCTCACATGACCCCCCTCCTTCATTTACTCTCTCTCTCTCTCTCTATTATTAATTAATTACATATAAATTCTACACAAAATTACGTATATTTTTATTTTGTGATTTTGTCCTACAGTATATATATACGTAGACCGTAGTTTATAAGAAGTTAGCCGTTTGTCCGGACATTGACTCTGTACTAATCAATATACCCAATTTAAGTCGTTACTGAACCAATGCCAAACTTGTCTAAAGTCCTTTATTTTCCTCGAAAACTAAAACGATCAAAATTAAATCGAAATCGTACCAAAATATTGATTACAGTTCCGTAATTTATATTTCCTTCTTTAATAAAGGAAACTTTAAAATACAAAAGATAAGAAATTAATATTTTTGCCAGAATTAATCACATTTTTTTAAAAAGCACTTCACATTTCTCACGCGCCCAGTGACATTCCACACAAGTCTCCTCATCCTCATGCATTAGCATGCATCATCATCAACGTTAATGCATACAAAGATGTACGTACACACACATATGATGATATATACTGTACATGCACATACATCAGCATCACCATCATGATGATCATCAGAGATTAGAGGAAAGAGGAGAGAGAAACAAGCTTATGTTGTGTCCTTCTCACAGAGATAAAGACAACAGCTTTTTTCCCCTAAGTTAGCAAAATACCCATTTCGTCAAATATCCGTTTCTTCTGACAACAATTTCATATATTTTTTTTCTCCCTCGAATAATAAATAATAATTTTAAAATGGAAGTAAAGAAAAAACAAAGATTGGCCCTGTCTCTCTGCCTCCTTATTTAGTTAGTTATTTTTATTTTATTTCAGTTATATTATACATATTTTTATCATTACTGTTCTAGGTAGAGTAAAAAAACAGATGGGTTTTGCAGAGACTGTTTTGCGTGTGTTGGCTTTTCTCCTTTATTGTCTTTCCCCTTTTATCCTGCAACTTCAATTAATTTTAATGCTAATTATTCTTTAATTAGTATATATACAAAACAAGATTAATCACAACCACTTATATTACATTTTGTAAATAATAACACGATAGTCAGTATCCTAAAAGAACCCTAAACAAAAAAAAAACATATTTTTGTGAATGATTTTGCAGTATACATATTAAATCAATTCTAGCTATAATACCCTAAGAGTAAAAAGTTTTGATCAAATTCAACCCACCTGGCGTTTCAAATTTTCATTAGTCTTTTTATGTTTTCTTTCCTTTATGCTCTTAATGTTCTTGCAAGTCCTCTCTCTTTCTCTCTCGCGCCACACAAAAAAAGAAAAGTAATTTCTTTTACAGTTAAATTTTTTTGTCCATGTCTTAAAAGGATTCTCGAGATTGGCGTCTGAGATAAAGACCCCTACTTTGCTTCCTTTTCTTGCTCCTCTTATCTTCTTCTCCTTCCTCGCCATTGCTCTGGCGTTTCCTCTCTTCACCAAAAAATAACCGAAAGGAAGCACAAAAAAGAAAGAATAATAAACAAACAAAAAAACCATAACTTTTTTTTGTTCTTTCTTTCCCAAACTCCTTTTTTTTTCCCACCATTATCTCATGAACGTGAGTGGAGGCTCTCTCTACCCAGAGAGCCTACCCTTGAAAAGAACCCAGCAACTACAATAAACAAAAACCTAGGATTTCCTCGAAATTTTCATTCAAAACTTGAATCTCAATCTGGTTCTTGCGTTAGTCTCCTTAAAAAATCGACTTTTTCTTTTGTTCATTTTGACTTTGAGCTATGATGGTCCACACGATGCACAGAGAGTCACCGGATAAAGGGTTGGATTCCGGAAAGTATGTGAGGTACACGCCGGAGCAAGTGGAAGCTCTTGAGAGAGTTTACACAGAGTGCCCTAAGCCCAGCTCTTTGAGAAGACAGCAACTCATACGAGAATGTCCGATTCTCTCCAACATCGAGCCCAAACAGATCAAAGTTTGGTTTCAGAACCGCAGGTGAAATGACATTAATTTCTTCTTTTTTTTTCTTTTTTCCTCTCTTGATTGATTGTCTTTCTTACCAATTGATTTCCTTTTTTTTAATTTTGTTTGTATTTGGGGTCTATGAAGATATAATTTTTTGTTTTTACTTGCTTAGTAAAAATTTTAAATTTTCCTGTTGTTCTTATCTGACAATTATGATTTTTTTTGGGCATCTCAGTGATCATTAAGTTTGAATTTTAATGTAGATCCAAGTCTGTTTAAAATCTCTCAGAGCAGGAAACTTTGTTTTGCTTAAGCTTTGACACAGTTGAAAACTTTAATTACAAGAAAGCGACATATAATAAAATTGTCTTTGAATGCGTTTTCAACATTTATTTCGGTCAAAAGCTTAAGATTTAGGGAACATACATAAAATTACTTTATGTATGTTCCCTAAATCCAAATGATGCCTCTGTTCGCCCACTAACATTTATTCACACCATACATCTTACATTTGGGTTTTTATCATGGCATCAATGGTTTATTTAAGCGTTTTTTGACTTGTTGATTTTAGATGTCGAGAGAAGCAGAGGAAAGAAGCTGCTCGTCTTCAAACAGTGAACAGAAAGCTCAATGCCATGAACAAACTCTTGATGGAAGAGAATGATCGTCTGCAGAAGCAAGTTTCCCACTTGGTCTATGAGAATGGCCACATGAAACACCAACTTCACACTGTAAACTCTTCATTTTATCTCTATTGAACTCAAGTTCCCACCACTGTGATATGTTTGTGAATCATTGTGTTAGATTTTCGCTTAAAAAGTGATTACCTTTTCTTGGACTGTAGGCTTCTGGTACGACCACAGACAACAGCTGTGAGTCTGTGGTCGTAAGTGGTCAGCAACATCAACAGCAAAACCCAAATCCTCAGCATCAGCAACGTGATGCTAACAACCCAGCTGGGTGAGATTTTCTTGTCTGCTTTACATATCTCTCGGCTTGTTGTATTCGGTGTGCCATTTTGTGACAACTTTAATGGTTTTATTTTTTGGGTTTTAGTCTCCTTTCGATTGCAGAGGAGGCCCTAGCAGAGTTCCTTTCCAAGGCTACAGGAACTGCTGTTGACTGGGTTCAGATGATTGGGATGAAGGTAAACTATTGAAGTTGTGTAATCTACTTCAAGAACATGTTCTCTTTGTTGCGTGTAAAAATGAGTTTTTTTAATATATTTTAATCTGATGAAATCTTCTTTATTGGTGTAGCCTGGTCCGGATTCTATTGGCATCGTCGCTATTTCGCGCAACTGCAGCGGAATTGCAGCACGTGCCTGCGGCCTCGTGAGTTTAGAACCCATGAAGGTAAAGTGTGACTTTGTTTCATTGCCTGTGTTTGTAATCAGGGGGAAATAAATAGAATGTAAGCCAATCTTGATTTGCAAAACTGTAGGTCGCTGAAATCCTCAAAGATCGTCCATCTTGGCTCCGTGATTGTCGATGTGTGGACACTCTGAGTGTGATACCTGCTGGAAACGGTGGGACTATCGAGCTCATATACACACAGGTACGTCTCAGTTCTTGTAGTCTCCTAAATTCACTTCCTTATAAGATTACCTAATGATTTTGGTTACTCTGATTTATTTATCAGATGTATGCTCCAACAACATTAGCGGCAGCTCGTGACTTTTGGACGCTGAGATATAGCACATGTTTAGAAGATGGAAGCTACGTGGTAAGTTTCTGGATCTGCTAATATGTTATGTGATTTCTGGTTTAAAAACTGCTTCATGTTTCATTCACTCACTGTCTTCAGGTTTGTGAGAGGTCTCTTACTTCTGCAACTGGTGGCCCTGTTGGACCACCTTCTTCAAGCTTTGTGAGAGCTGAGATGCGACCAAGTGGGTTTCTCATCCGTCCTTGTGAGGGTGGTGGTTCCATTCTCCACATTGTTGATCATGTTGATTTGGATGTAAGTGACGACCCAAATTGGAACATAACACATAATCCCTCTGCAATATGTTCTTGTCCTGACTTCTTTTCTGGTTTTGCTAGGCCTGGAGTGTCCCTGAAGTTATGAGGCCTCTCTATGAATCTTCAAAGATTCTTGCTCAGAAAATGACAGTCGCTGTAAGTTCTTATGTTCTCTAGTGTATGGGACCCCAACAACTTGGGATAGTGCTGTGTTTCTTACGTTTGGTTTCTTATTTCAGGCTCTGAGACATGTAAGACAAATTGCACAAGAGACAAGTGGAGAAGTTCAGTACGGTGGAGGGCGCCAACCGGCGGTTTTAAGAACCTTCAGTCAAAGACTCTGTCGGTAAGTGTCAACTTAATTCAAATAGCTTTATTGCCAATGATTTTTTTTTTTCTTTTCCATTTCTAAATGTTCAAATGAATGAACTTTCAGGGGTTTCAATGATGCTGTTAATGGTTTTGTGGATGATGGATGGACGCCAATGGGTAGTGATGGTGCTGAGGATATTACTGTTATGATAAACTTATCCCCTGGAAAGTTTGGTGGGTCTCAGTACGGTAGCTCATTCCTTCCGAGCTTTGGTAGTGGCGTACTTTGCGCCAAGGCATCTATGCTGTTACAGGTACATGTTTGAACAAAGGATTTGTTTAATGGAAAAGTCTTATGTTCTGTTTTGGTCTTTGTTTGACTAACTTGCATCTCTTTCTTGTCTCAAGAATGTTCCACCCGCTGTGCTGGTTCGATTCCTTAGAGAACATCGCTCTGAATGGGCTGATTATGGTGTGGATGCTTATGCTGCTGCATCTCTTAGAGCGAGTCCTTTTGCTGTTCCTTGCGCTAGAGCTGGTGGGTTCCCGAGTAACCAAGTCATTCTTCCCCTCGCGCAGACAGTTGAACATGAAGAGGTACAAAAGAATAAAGCAGATTCGCTCTTTATTCTTTCTTGATACTTTTTATAGTCCTGAAACCTTTACGGTATTGTTTGTTTCAGTTTCTTGAGGTGGTTAGACTCGAAGGTCATGCTTACTCACCTGAAGACATGGGCTTAGCTCGGGATATGTACTTACTACAGGTTTTACTTCATAGTTTCACCTCCAAAGTTTCTTGGTTCCTCGGTTCTCTTGTTGACATTTTCTGATCTTTTGTTCTTGTCTAGCTTTGTAGCGGTGTTGATGAAAATGTGGTTGGAGGTTGTGCACAGCTTGTCTTTGCTCCTATCGATGAATCATTTGCTGATGATGCACCCTTGCTTCCTTCTGGTTTCCGCATCATACCTCTTGAACATAAATCAACTCCGGTAAAATTTCGAAAAGCCATATAAAGTCAATATCCAAATCACTCCTCTTGGTTTCCATTTTGGTTGTAGGTGTAACCAACTTAAGTCAAGAATCTAATTTTTCACTGTCATGTATATAGAACAGTGCATCTGCGAACCGCACACTGGATTTAGCCTCGTCTTTAGAAGGATCAACACGTCAAGCAGGTGAAGCGGACCAAAATGATTGTAACTTTAGGTCGGTACTAACCATAGCCTTCCAGTTCACATTTGATAACCACACGAGAGAAAATGTTGCTTCAATGGCACGTCAGTATGTGAGAAGCATAGTGGGATCGATTCAGAGGGTTGCTCTAGCCATTGCTCCTCGTCCTGGTTCCAATATCGGTCCAATCTCTGTTCCCACTTCTCCTGAAGCTCTCACTCTGGTCCGGTGGATCTCCCGGAGTTACAGGTGCTTTAGCCATCTAGGAATATTTAGTTACATGTTCAAATCTGAGTGTTTATTTTAATCTGAAACTCTTCTGCTTTTTGGTTGCTGTAGAGTTCACACTGGTGCAGATCTCTTTGGCTCTGATTCTCAAACCAGTGGTGACACGATGCTGCGTCAACTCTGGAATCACACTGATGCAATCTTGTGCTGCTCCCTGAAAACAAACGTAAGTGACTAGGCTTCCCCATTCGGTTCTTTATTCCCCAGCACTATTTATGACTGGGTTTGCTTCTATGGACATGTTCTTGAATTTGTTGAGATGAGTGTGACAATAGCTCTCTCTTATGCAGGCCTCACCGGTTTTCACATTCGCAAACCAAACCGGTTTAGACATGCTGGAAACTACTCTTGTAGCCCTTCAAGACATAATGCTAGACAAGACCCTGGACGAGTCTGGTCGCAAAGCTCTTTGCTCTGAGTTCCCCAAGATCATGCAACAGGTTTTTTCCTTTTCCTGATAAACGTTTTGCCATTTTCTTGAAAAATCACTGTCTGACTTGGAATCTTGATTTTTTTTTGTTTTTTACAGGGCTATGCTCATCTTCCTGCAGGAGTATGTGCGTCAAGTATGGGGAGATTGGTGTCTTACGAGCAGGCAACAGTGTGGAAAGTTCTGGAAGACGATGAATCAAACCACTGTTTAGCTTTTATGTTCGTGAATTGGTCTTTCGTTTGAAGAAGAAGAAGAAGACCAGATCACTCCGTTTCCCATGGGAGGAGGGTTATTTATGTAAGATATTAAAGTTAGGGTGCGATTATGCTCAACGGTATTTTCAAATTCGAGGACTACTATGTACTATGACTAATGTATGATCCTTTATGGATTGTTCTTGATTCCTATGTTATGGCAGGATATTATTATGATAATGTTATGAAGTCTTTTTTGTTGTGCTAATTTGCTTTGTGATCAATTTAATTTAGCGTCTATGTCTATATAGATAGGTGTTTGACTTGCAGTTAGTTTTTAAATGTTGCACATCTGTAGCAAAACAAAAATTATCAGAAAAAGAGCAGAAATTTGTATATATGCACAATTCGACGACAAACTATTTAAAGTTTGGCATATCTCCTCAATACTACATTAAAAATAGTTTCTCTTCAATTTTGGAGAATAATCTTTACTATTAAAAACTGAAATTTGGAAAATAAAAATATATTAGATGGGGAAAATCTCATGTATATTTTTTAGTAAGTAAAGTAGATGACTGAGATAAGTGGTATTTTACTATTTCTGGAGTATGCAGATCAATATTTATAAAAGAAAAATATATTTATTATTGACAAGGAATTAAGTTAGATTTGTGTATTCTTGTTCTTTACAATGGAGAGTGGTCCAGTTTGAATATAGGTTCTAGCTGTTGAAGCCGTTTAATAGCACTGCAAAAATATTCAAAGATTGGATTTGCATGAATCTTCACCATAAATGAATCTTATATTAAATTCGTATCTAGCATAAGAAAACTACATAAATGATGATTATGCCTTCCACTCGTCAACTTATAGGCAGAGAAACCTATACACGTATTTTCTTTGGAGTGCCTATTTTATGAATGTTTTTGTTACTGAGAAAGTGACCAATTTGGTAAAGATAGTAGCAAACAAAAAAATGGTAAAAGGCGAAATTATCACCAAAAGGTAATAATAACATTTTGGTGAAGTAACCCATTTTGGTCAAGCGATCGCAATAATATTTCCATTCTTGAAGGAAATAAGTTTATGATCAATCGTTGGTAAATATCTCCAAGAAGTATGAAAATATAAGATTAAACTTCAAATTTATGTAACTCTTGTTACAAATAATACTTTAAATGTATGATAAGCGGGATTCAATTAGGGACTTTTTGGTTAGCTTTAAAGATATATATATATATATATATATATATGTCTGTGAGTCTGTCAGCAATGGAGTATAGTAGTATACTGTATACATTTTTTTTGAGTCATATTTATGGGTTTTTGAAATACATTTTTGTTTTTGAATGTGAAAAAATAATAAACCGACGCCAATGAGAGAAGTTAGAACTGCCTTTGCTTTGGTTAAATATGACCTTTAGTTAATGAGAGAATCTTACTTCCTCTCTAGCTCGCTCTCACTGACAAAAAACAAAAATGGGTTTGGTAATAAAAGCTCTCAAATATCTTCTACTCCTCCAAATCTCCTTGACCTTTATCTACACCAATGAAATCTCATCAGCTTCTCCGGTGACTCCACCGTCGCCGACGAAGATGAGTCGGAAACTTGTGGCGGTTCAAGGCATGGTTTATTGCAAGTCGTGCAAGTATTCCGGCATCGATACTCTCTTAGGAGCATCTCCTCTTCAAGGTCGTTACATTCTACTTTCTGATCTCTTTTCCCTTTTCTAATTATTTCGTTCGTAGTCGTAGATCTGTAACTTCTTAATTTTCCCACTTGCACTTTGGATCGACATTGTCCTTTTTTTTTTTGGAATTGTTGCATGTTAATGTATGCATGCATTATGTTCTCGCAAAAAATATCTATCAAATGTTATGGGTGTGAAATCTCAAATTAGTTAATAATTAGCATGTCCAGAAGAAAAAAGAAGATTTGCCTGAATTTAAGTTAAAGACTGGATAACCTAACGATGCATGCAATGTTCAGATTGATTTTGGTATGAAAGAAAAGAACTTGAATAAATTATTATAATCAAACAAATTGATACTAGATTCCAATAATAATAATATAGGTTAGGGTAATTGCATTTCTACACAGTGCTATGATGTTTGCTGTCTTCTTTTTGAACAAAAAACGAAAAATATATAAAAATTAATGTATTCAGGAAAAATTAATTTCTAGAATTTACACAAATGAAAATAACTTGAAATCGTTAAAAATCACCATGCTTTCGCGTTTACATTCGTCAAGTCTCTCATGCCACTTGGCTTTCATGCATAAAAATGTCTCATCTCGTTCTTTTCGTCTCTCTTTAATCTCTGGATATTTGCTGTTTTTCAATCCCAAAGTAAAATGTTACTCTTTCTGTTCCTAAATAGTGTTCCTAAATAGATGATATTTTAATATTTTTACATTTATTAAATTATTTTGCTATTTTCAATAAATGTATAACTTTTATTCACACTTTTCAATACTATTTCAGAAATTTGATATTCATACAACTAATGTAAATTAAGTATTTTTTAATTTACAAATAAAATAACATTAAATACTTCTAAAACATCATTTTTTGTGAAACAATAATAAATTTTAAAACATCATCTATGTTCCTAGAACAGAAGGAGTAATAATTAAACTTTCATAAACTACTGAAAAACGTATATATAAATCCATGAAATGTTTCAATTACAGGAGCGACCGTAAAGATGGCATGCAACAACACAAAGAAAGGTGTGACAATGGAGACAAAAACAGACAAAAACGGATACTTCTTCATGTTAGCTCCGAAGAAACTCACCACCTACGCTTTCCACACGTGCCGAGCTTGGCCCACGAAACCCGGTCCCGCGGGTGCAAAGGGGACATGCACCGTCCTGTCACAGCTCAACAATGGAACCACCGGTGCTATGCTTAAACCTTCTAAATCAGTCAAAATCAATGAACACGACTACGTTCTCTTCTCTGTTGGTCCCTTCGCGTTTGAGCCTACTTGCACTTCTTGAAGAAGACTCAGAATTCATCGTTTTATGTATTCGTGTGCTTGATTGTTATGATGATCACTAGCTAGTGTTTTAAATGTTTTTCTGCCTTGTTTGTTTTTTTTTGGGTATGTTCTTGTTTGAAACTTATGTGTGTGGTGTGGACATTTTAAGATCGTTAGTGTGTTTGATTTCATATTACTCACTCATCTATTTTAAGATCGTTGATCGTACTGGTTTTTTCTAGTTTACTCGATTTAAGATAGTAAACCGGG